>NW_005357414.1:1614089-1626490 GCF_000412655.1 Myotis brandtii | reverse complement strand
TGCACTTTACTTCCGCACCTCCTCTGAGTCTCAGTGTGCTTTTCTCTTTCCTTCTAGTTGTAGAATTTCCACTCAGCCAGCCTTCCTATGGTTCTGGGTGATGTCCATTTTGTCTTTTAGTTGTAGTTTTGAAGTGGTTGTGCCAGGCAGCAATTTCCGGTGTTTATCTATGCCGCCATCTTGGTTTCTCTCCAGCTTCTTTTCTTGTAACCCACCTTCTCCAATCTGCTTCCTTGACTGTAGGCCCCAACTTAGGGAGAAGCCCCTAAATCTCACCATCCACCTAGGCATAACCACTATTCAATCAATTACTTAGTCCTGGTGATTCAACTTTCTTACCATCTCTCAAAAGTGCCTGTCTTCTCTTCTCTTGCTGCCTCTGCCTTAAGTTTGATTTAGGCATTGCTAGTGCCAGTCTCTAACTGGTGTTCCTGCCTCTAATAGCATCCCATGAACCCAGCCACCAGCAGGAACTCTACACAACTGTACATCATACAGGACTCTCCCTGACTTTCAAAGAAAAATCAAACCAAATTGAATGCCTGATCTACAGGTATTTCATAATATTTTTGTTACATAGATATTATCCCTTTATCTATTAGCCTTCTCAGCTAGACTATGAACTCTTGTAGGGCAGGGACTGTGTCTTCATTATTGCAGTATACCCAGAGCCACGTACATTACCTGACATTTAGTCATGTCTCAATAAGTGTTATTTTTTACTGATTAGATGAGAATAAGAATAGAATTGTCGTGGGTGAGGAGAGGAGAGCAGTGTTGAAATTCCTTTGATGAATAAAGAAGTCTCCAGGGATAAACTCGCCTAGAGATGGGCCAAAAGAATGGATTTATTTGGCAAGCTAAAGTTATCCTAGTAGTCATCTGATAAGTATACTGATATGTGTCTTAGAGCTGTGGGGCAGCCACAGCTGCCACTATCACTTGCTGGAGGTTCTTGCTAAGGCAGAATGATGAGGTGAAAAGACCACCTGCTTTTCACTAAAAGATACCTGGTACTACTTCTTATTGGCTGCGATTGAAATCCTGGCTTTACTAATTAGTGACTGATTGATGTTAAAGATGAGGATGATTATAACAGCCAAAATTTATTGAATACATATTATATGCCAGCACTGTGCCATGCATAATATCACCTAATTTTGCCACAGCTTGATGTAGTAGGTACTATTATCGTTCCCATTTTACAAATGAGCCAACTAAAGTAGAGGAAGATTAAGTGACTTGCCCAAAGGTTCATAGCAACTAAATGGTGGAGCTAGAATTTCAATCTTGGTAGCCTGACTCTAGGCTAGAGATATCCATTTGGGAGTCATCAGTATATAGATGGCATTTAGAGCCAGGAACCTGGGTAAGATTATCTAGTGAATGAGAGTAGATAGAAAAGAGAGCCAAGGAATAGGCTCTGGTCTATTCCCCCAATATTTAAAGGTGAGGGACATAAGGAAGATTCAGGAAAGGAGATTGAGAATGGGAGTCATTGAGGTAGAGGAAGAACAGAGAGTGATAACCTGGATGCCCAGTGCAGAACGTGTTTTAAGGATGAGAGAATTACCAACTGAATCAGATGCTGCTGATGAGTCAACTAAGAAGAGACCTGAAATAGACACCATGGCATGGGGATAAAAAATGGGCAGCTACTTAAAATTCATACAAAGATGCCATAGGGGCTAGCTTCCATTCTCATTACTCATTGGTATTAGGAACATGAAGGTCATTGGTAACCTCAATAGGAGCAATTTAAGGGGAGTGGTGGCCATGAAAATTTGATTAGAGTGGATGGAAGGATAACTTATAGAAGAGGAAATGATGGCAATGAGGAGAGACCACCCTTTTGAGGAGTTTTGCTATAAAGGGAAGTAGAGATATGGGGGAAAACTAGAGGGAATGTGGGCTCAAGAATATTTGTCTTTAAATGAAAAATACTGTAACATGTTTTTGTTGTTGTTGTTGTTGTTTTTTGTTTGTTTGTTTTCTGATGGGAATGATCCAGTGGGGAAAAAGGGACAATTGCAGGTGTGATGTTCAGTTGGTGGCAAAGGATAGGATCTAGTGCACGAATGGGAGGGCTAGCCTTAGCTAACAGTATGGTTGGTATCTGCATAGCAGAAGAAGAAAATGTAGCTGTAGGGGATGGGTTCAAAGAGGAAGGCAATGTCATGCTGGGAGCTTGTGCATGTTCTCTTACAATTGCTCCTCTCCTCCCCACCAATGAAATAGGAAGCCATATCACCAGCTGAGGAGGAGGATAGGCAAAGGTTCTAGGAGAGAGGAGAGGGAATGGACTTGGGAATGCAATTGGATCATGGGGTCAAATTAAGGGCCCACTCAAAATTTGCAATTATGAATTTAAAGTGTTAAAAGGATCACTTTATATTTTTCTTCAGCCATGCTTACTTGCATGATATGAGGACACGAAGGTAGAGAGTTGGATTTAACCAGAAATGTGGTTTGCATGGCAAGTAAGGAAAGGGAGAGAGGGTGTCCAGGGAGTGATGGGTACGCATAGAAATAAGTACATGAGGTTGATGAGGGGCAGTAAAAAGGTTTTAGGATGGACAGACTATAGTTACCAATAAAATTGAAAGATTGTTAGAGTTGGAATATGAGGGGGAGTAAGTTGGATAGATAGGAAGTGGTAGTTGGAGAGTGGGACACACGACAGAGTTTATGTAGAGATCCTGGGTATTAGTAATGACAGGTATGGCAATGGGAATAAAGGGCTGAGATAAGATGGAGATGAGATTTCAAGAGGAATGGAGACCATGGCATTGAGAGATCAGAGTATTGCTAAATATTGGAAACACAGGAATTTTGATGAAGGGAGTGGCAGGGATGCCAGAGTTAAAGTCTTCAAGGACTGAAGGGGAATACACATAGAGAGGGTTCATAGATGACTGTAACAAGAAGAGTAGTGGGTGGTCAAATTTAATGTCATGAGATTCACATTGAGTGGTTAGAAAGGAGGCAGAGAGAATGGTCTGGAAAAGACACAATTTAGAAGCAGCAGTGAGGAACAAAGAGGATACCGCCCCTCCTCCCCTGACCCCACCAAGTGATATGGAAGGAAAATCACCCACAACTTGAGAGGGTTGTAGGGATAGCAATGTCATTGGGGGAGAGCAGGTTTTTGTTAAAGCAAGAAGGTGAGGGGTCGCTCAGAGAAGAGTATGCTTATCATTGGGTTCCAGAGGATAGAGTTCAGGTGTTGGTCATGGTCGGCAAACTGCGGCTCTTTGGCCCCTTGAGTGTGGCCCTTCCACAAAATACCGACTTCTGTGCATGGGCCACGAAGTTTCAATCACACTGTATGTGCACGCCCGCACGTGGTATTTTGTGGAAGAGCCACACTCAAGGGGCCAAAGAGCCGTGCATGTGGCTCGAGAGCCGCAGTTTGCCGACCACTGGGCTAGAGGAAGGAGGTCAGGATCTTGCCTTGGACAGGGTCCACGCACCTAATGTTTTAGGCAGCCTGAGTCTAAAAATGATGTTGACTTGGATGTGAGAAGGAAGTTAATGACTTGTGCAGCTTAAAATCTTTTTATTGCTTTTGACTTTCAATCCTAGTGATGTAAGACTTTTGGTCTAAAGCTTTGGGAATCCTCCAGCTGAAAAGGAACCAGGATATGTACATTACAGTGGAGTTCCAGATGTGAGGTCTGTAGGTTAGAAATTAATTAGCCAAGTGGAACTACTTTTGGAGGAAGTATGACATTTTGCAGATAGTGTTTGCAAAATGGGGAAAAGAGGGTGGGGAGGCTCCATGAGAAAGTTCCTGGGACTTGGCCTGGATTCAGTGTTTAGTAAAGAAAATTGCCTTTTTTCTTCTTCATTGCCGAATATCCTTTACCATCCCTGCCCTGCCTCAGTTTCCTTATCTGTCAGATAGGGGTGATCATAGTTCCTGCTTCATAGGAAACTTGTAATAATTAAATGAGACAACACAGGTAAAAGTATTTAACACAGTACATATACATAAGTACTTAATAAATATTTTTATTAAATGACTAGTGGTAGGTTCTTGCTCCGTCTGCCCCTTCTTCCTGCCACTTGTGGTTTTTTTTTTATGTCACCCCACCTTCTCTGTCATTTCTTTCCTTTCCTCTTCCTATATTCCTACACTTCCTCCTTTGCCTGTATCCTCTTTTTCCTCCCTGGCCCTGAATGTCAGTGGTAACTACACTCAGTTTAACACTCTCTGTGGCATTCCAAGGTAGGGAACTCTTGGAATAGGGGGTGAAGCAGCCCTCAGAGAAGGACACTGCTGATGGGGGCAATCTCCTGGCCACCCCAGCTGAGGTTTTTGCCTGAGGTGTCTGCATAGCCTTAGTGGGCTGGTGACAGGAAGCTGTATTGCAGGCCAAGCTGGGCCACTCTGTGATGTGGGGCTGGGGCCACAGTGGGGCAGAATTGGCTGTGAAGGTGATGGTCAAGTGAATAGGGAGAGACTGGGCCCAGTCCCCATGTGGAGGGACAGTGAGGACAAGTACTAATTTTGCTACTGCTAATGTACTGCCATTACCACCCCTATTAATCATAACAGCTCCTATCCACTGTGCATCTCCTGGATATCAGGCCTTTTTTTATGGTGGGGGGGGGGATAGATGGAGGGATCCACATGGGGCAGCGGAATATACTAGCTAAATCTACACACTCTAGAGCCAGACTGCCTGGGTTTGAAACTTGATTCTGTCACCGAATGAGTCATGTGCTCTCCGGTAAATTATTTAACCTCTCTGTGTTTCAGTTTCTCATCTCTAAAATGGTGATAATTGTAATAATATAGTAAGTCCCCACTTATCATCATCAGTAGGTTCTGTGACTTTAAGCAAAATGACATATAACAAAACTAATTTTATCACAGGCAATTTATATAAACAAGAGTTAAGTTCCTACAGCATGTCATTAAATTTTTGACAAAATGTTGAAGAAAACAACGTTATTTGAAGACCTGCTGCACAATTGTTATAAGGATTCAGTGGGTTAATAGTTAGCAAAGTGCTTATGATAGTTACTGGCACATAATAAGTACTATATAAATGTTTGTTATGTTAAAAAAATTAGAAATCTTACAACAACCTTTGTTTTTTGTTAATCCTTACCCAAGGATATTTTTTCCATTGATTTTTAGAGAGAGTGGAAGGGAAGAAGGAAGGGAGGGAGGGAGGGAGAGCGAGAGGAAGGAGAGAGAGAGGGCTAGAGGGAAACATTGATGTGAGAGAGACATATCAATCAGTTGTCTCCAGCACTCCTCCCATGGGGGCCAGGAATCAAATCTGCAACCCAGGTATGTGCCCTTGACTGGAAATCAAACACACGACCCTTTGGTGCATGGGTTGATGCTCTAACCACTGAGAAACACCAGCCAGTGCACAACAATCTTTTAACAGCAGTTATTTTCATTTCACTGGGGTGGAGAGGTTAAGCGACTTGCCTGAGACCACAGGGCTATTAAGTGGCAGAATCAAATTGTAGAACACAGATTTGACAAGACTCCAAAGTCCTTGCTTGCAGCCATGGTGCGAAACTGGACATGGAGGTGGGCAGTTTGCTTCCTAGTAAGGCTGTCAGGACCTAGAAGTAAGTAGGCACTGTGAGTCCAGTGGGGTAAATAGAGTCTGAGAGGCCATCAGAGGTACTGTTTGACGATCTGGCTGGGACCACGGGCTGCTAGCCGTTGGCCTGGTTCTCTGCTCCACTGCTGTAGGAGAGTAGCCTGGGTTCCCAGGCCCTTTTCAGGAAGAGGTCAAGTCCCTTAAGTACCTGAAAAGTCAGATGACAGCCAGAGCACTGAGCCTTCCTGGGTCCTTTCCTCCTTGCCTATTTTCTGGGTGACCACCGTCAAGTCAGTTAACCCTTTTGCATCTCAGTTTCCTCACCTGTCAAATGCAGATAATGATACTTTATCCCCCAACTTCATGGGGTTTTTGAGAGGATTGAGTCAATGGTGGATGTCAAAACATTAGAAAAAGCATGAAACAGTACTGAAATTGAAGTTAGTAGGGTGATCCAAGACCACATTACTATGAGGAAGCCTAACTACCTCTTGCTTGTGATGCCCATTGTCACACCCCATGATTTTTTTCCCAGCTATTCAGGCATGGTCTGCAGAGTTGCTTGGAACCTCATCTCTTTTTGTGGGATTTTACATTTTCCTCTGAGAACATAAAATAATAGTCGAGCATCATCTGGATCCATGGGAAATTTTCCTTCTGCGTGGGTTTTTATTTTCAAGAACCAGAGCCAGTGTCTGTCCAGGGTCCACAGTTGTCCCAAATCCCACTCTGGGAGTTCTGCCATCTGCCATCTGCCATCTGCCATCTTTTGGTTTCAGCTCTTGGCACAAGGCAGGCGTGGGCTCCCAGGCCGGGAGAGCCCATAAATGCCTCCTCTTATTAGTACATAGCCTTGCTTCTGTGCCTGTTCTGTAGGGAACAAGGAGGCAGCTGACCTTCCCCTGGGTGTCCTTATTTCTCTGGGCTTCCCCTTGGTGTGTGTGTGTGTGTGTGTGTGTGTGTGTGTGTGTGTGTACATGTGTGCGCGCACTGTGGGCTGTGTAAGCCTGAAGGCTTGGCCTCTTGCCAGCTGCTGGAATTGAGTTACTCACCCAGCCATTTTCATTCTCCACTCGCTACCAGGGTATACAGCATGGTGCTCATGCCAACTTGAAACTGTGCTCTGCCTTGGTAATCCAGAGCTTCCATTTGGAGAGAGAGAGATGGGAAACAGGAGTGAACATGTGGGCGTGTTGGATGGAGGGAGGTTGGAGACTTTTTTGGCAATGTATGACAAAAAATATTGGCCCAATTGCTTGGTCTTCACCCAAAAGTAGGACTAACTCTGGACTGACCCCAAATATCCAGTGGGAAAACTAGTTCTTTTTGGATCTAGATCACATTGGATCTAGCAATCATTTTTTTTTCATTTGGAAATTAGGAATAATAAATTCTATTCCATATGTTCTTCATGTCAACTGATAAATAAGCTTTTAAATAGTTCACCAGCTACTCACCTGGAACAGGAGGTGAAATAACATTGTCTTTCTTCCAGTATATTCTGCAGAATACTGAGTGTTATTTGTAAAAAGGCACTGGCTAACTAAGTTTGGGAAACACTGTATAAACAATTGTAATTGTAGAGACCACCCAGGTCTTTCATATACCACTAATATACATGGTGAGTCTTCAAAAGAATATATTGTATGGAATATTTCTTACCCTTTTAACCAACTTTCATTATCTTTTTAAAAAATCTTTTTTATTTTTAATTACATTTGATATACAATATTATATTAGTTTCAGGTGTTCAACCCAGTGATTAGACATTACATAATTTACTAAGTGATCATCCCAATAAATCTTGTACCCATCTGACACTACACATAGTTATTAGAATATTATTGACTATATTCCCTATGTTGTATATTACATTCCCATAACTATTCTGTAACAGCCAATTTGTACTTCTTAATCCCTTCAACTTTTTCACTCAAAAAAAAAAAAAACCGGACCCTTTTTTTTAATGATGTTTACTTTGAATTTATATTAGTTCACACAAACACTCCATCCATGCTTTTGTTCCGGCCCTCCGGTCCAGTTTAAGAACCCATTGTGGCCCTCGAGTCAAAAAGTTTGCCCACCCCTGCCCTAACCCATCTCCCATGTGGTAACTATCAAAATGGTCTTTGTATCTATGAGTCTGTTCTGCTTGTTTATTTTGTTTTTTTAGATTCAATTGTTGAGAGATAGGTATTTATTGCCATTTTGTTGTTCATATTTTTTATCTTTTCCCCCTCTTATTCTTAAAGAAGACTCTTTAACATTTCTTGTAATACTGGTTTGATGGTGACAAACTCCTTTAGCTTTTTCTTGTCTGGGAAGTGCTTTATCTGTCCTCGATTCTAAATGATAGCTTTGCTGGGTAGAATAATCTTGGTTGTAGGGCCTTGCTTTTCATGACTTTGAATATTTCTTGCTAATCCCTTGTGGCCTGCAAAGTTTCTGCTGAGAAATTAGTTGACAGTCTTATGGGAGCTCTTTTGTAGGTAACTAACTGCTTTTCTCTTGCTGCTTTTAAGATTCTTTGTCTTTAATATTTTGCATTTTAATTATGATGTATCTTGATGTGGCACTCTTTGGGTTCATCTTGTTTGGGACTTTCTGCGCTTCCTAGACTTGAATGTCCATTTCCTTCACCAAGTTAGAGAAGTTTTCTGTCATCATTTTTTCAAGTAGGTTTTCAATTCCTTGCTCTCTCTCTTCTTCTTTCAGCACCCCCATGTTGTGAATGTTGGTATGCTTGAAGTTGTCCCAGAGGCTCCTTACACTATTCTCATTTTTTAAAATATATTTTCTTTTTCTGTTCTGATTGTATATTTTATGCTTTTTTATCTTCCAAATCACTTATTTCATCCTCTGCTTTATCGACTCTACTGTTTATTCCCTGTAATGCAGTGGTTCTCAACCTGTGGGTTGCGACCCCTTTGGGGGTCGAATGACCCTTTCACAGGGGTCGCCTGAATACATCTTGCATATCAGATATTTACATTACAATTCATAACAGTAGCAAAATTACAGTTATGAAGTAGCAACGGAAATAATTTTATGGTTGGGGGTCACCACAACATGAGGAACTGTGTTAAAGGGTCGCGGCATTAGGAAGGTTGAGAACCACTGCTATAATGTATTCTTCATTATCCTATATAATAAAAAGCCTAATATGCTAAGTGTCTGTTCGTCCATTTGGCTGTTCAACCAGTCAAAGCGTAATATGCTAATGATATGCTAAGGCCGCTCACCTGCTCGCTATGATGTGCACTAACCACCAGGGGTCAGACAGTTGACTGGTTTACCAGTCGCTATGATGTGCACTGACCACCAGGGGGCAGATGCTCTGACTGGTAGGTTAGCTGGCTTAGGCCTGGCTGGGAGCAGGCCTAAGCCATCAGTCAGACACCCCAAAAGGGCTCCAGGACTGTGAGAGGGTGCAGGCCAGGCTGAGGGACCCCCTCCCCCATGGAGTGCATGGATTTCATGCACAGGGCCTCTAGTAGTTACTATATCCTTCATTTATGACTGGTTCTTTTTTTGTGGCTTCTATTTCTTTTTTTCATGCTATTGAAGTTCTCACTAAGTTCCTTGAGCATCCTTATAAGCAGTTCTGAACTCTGTATCTGGTCATTAGCTTGCCTTAGTTCTTTTTCTGGAGATTTCTCATGTTCTTTCATTTGGGACCTGTTTATGTTTCTCTATATTTTGGCTGCTTCCCAGTTTTAGTTTCTATATATTATCTAGAGCTGCTATGTCTCCTGGAATTGGTAGAGTGGCCTTGTGTAGTAGGTGTCCTGTAGGGCCCAGTGGCACAGCTTCCCCAGTCACTTGAGCTGGGCACTCCAGGTGTGCACAGTCTTATTGTAGTTGAGCCTTGATTGCTGTTGGCACATCACTGGGAGGGATTGACTCCCATGCTGACCAGCCATGACTATATCAGAGGAGCTGCTATGCAGGATTCAACCCTAACAGGACTTGCTTCAGTGGGTCTTTGGTGCTCACTGAGTATGGCTCTTGATTGTGTCACTCGTGGAGGTGGTGGGGTTTTAATCCAGTTTGGTATGAATCTTTCCATTGGGTGCACTGGCTCTGGGGATTTCTGGGAGGTGCAAGGTCAGCCACTGCCTGTGCGCAGCTTGGAGCCACCTGGTACAGGCTACAGAGTGTTTTGCAGATTGTTGCTACTTGTGCTTGGCTTGGAAGTGCCAAGGAGAGACCACGCTGTGAACCAGTGCCAGGCTTCTACTAGTGCTAGGCCTGGGTTTACTTAGCAAGATGTATAGAGTATGCAGAGGCCAGATGCATCTTGTTAGAGAGATTTAGGAAAGTCTGAAGTATGAGGCAAGACAGGCTGTTCATATTGAAAAGCCACTGGAAACAACTCAAGTGGGCTCAAAAGTTGGGTGGAGCAGAGTTTCAGGGAATCACCAAGATGGGGCAAACAGTGTGTGCCAGGTTGATGGATACTCAGATATGGCACCTGCCTTTCAGCTCTATGGGGGTGAGTCTCAGAAAAGGAGCAATGGCCTCTGCCAGCACTTCTGTCTGGAAGAAAGCTGCCCACCCACCATCTCTCTCCCTGATGCCAGACAATTCAATTCCTCCCATATGTCCCTGATTCTGTTCAAGCTGCTGCCCCAGTACTGGAACTCAGAAGGAGAGAGTCCAAGTAAGTCTGTGTTTGGTCCCTTTAAAAAGAACTTCCTGTGACTCCAGAGCCCTCCATCTCACTCAGCCACAATCCCCACTGGTTTTTACAGACAGAAGTTACGGGGTAACCAACTTTCTTAGTGGAACATTTTTCAAGTACCATTTCTGCAAAATACACATTGGAAGATGCCAGCCTAGGTCATAGGTATATTCATTTCACTTGTTTTTTTGTTTGTTTGTTTTTTGTTGTTTTTTTGTCTGATTGTGAAGGGAGGTGAACTGGTGAAATGCATGGGTTTGCTAAGATGTGGCTTGTAAAGAGCAAGAGTGTTCAAGTTCAGAATCTGTGGAAATGTGTGCTTTCTGTTCTGAAACACCTCTCTCTCCTGTCCTTACAGCTCCCCTTTGAATTGGAGGTATATTACATTCAGCATGTTATGCTCTACGTGGTGCCCATCTACCTGCTTTGGAAAGGAGGTAAGGCCAGCAAAAACCACACCCCTGTGCCACCCCAACACCTAGATGCTCCCTTCTGTTTTGAGGAGTCATAACCTCTTGGCTGCCTACAAGGATCTTAAGGTGCTGCCTGGCTGGGTTTATGCAGCATGCTTTATGCCAGACAGTGGGAAATGGGCATGGACGGGGCCTGCAAAGAGTCTGGGGGCTTTTCAGAACCATCTTTTGTGGATGAGCTTGGTGCTGCTGACTGCCTGTGCCAGGGCCTAGGCCTTGGGTTCTTTGTCTGTGGTTGTTTGGGTTTGCATGAAACTTCCCACACTCTGTCACTCACTTGTGCTTGTGCCTTCCCCTTGTCTTAGTGTGAGTATAGGGTGGAAGGAGAGTAGGAAGCACTCAGTTCTCTTAAGAGACAGACCTTGTGCTCTTGCTCATTATATCCATCCTTTCAGAACCAAAGAAATACTGAAAGAGGCAAGAAGTCCAGGACTGTGGGGTTATGGGATTGAGGGAAGAGATGGGTGAAAGCAGTGACCTTCATGTAAAATAAATTATTGAAAACCTTCATTTGGTCATGAGGGTGAGACCACCAACCTGGGAGAGGTGGCCTAGAATGGAAACTGTTTTGTGACCATGCAATGTCCCTTAAATTATCCCTTCTCTCTATTGTATAGTAGACAAAAGGGAAGGGTAGTTCCTATCCTTTTTAGGCTAAGTATGAGAGCAGCTCTTTCTGTGTTCTTACCATCCTGTAAGGCCTATACCTGGAAGACATCCTTTTCTACTCTTAGCCACCAACCTCTTTATTTGTATTGCTGGGAGTTTTCTCAGAGATCAACCCTCCCTACCTTACCCCAGGCAGCAAGGGTTTCATTTATATTGCATTAAATATGACACAAGTACACATGGACCCTTGAGCCCAGTGAAAGATGGTTTGGAAGTGTGCTTCCTCTCACTCAGGAATCCTTAAGAACTTCTGGCATGGTACAGCCTCAGGACCATCAATCTAGGGACATGTTGGAGGAAGCACATTGTTACTGTCTATGTCTGCTACTACCAGCCCAGAGATTTGCCCCCTGTCCTTGGTTTCTCTCAATTGTGATTCTTAGGAGTTATCTAAATACTAGTGGCACGGTACACAAATTTTTGCACATTGAAAGGAAATTAATTAGAAGAAATATTTTATTTATTTTATTTTAAAAAAATATATTTTGTTGATTTCAGAGAGGAAGGGAGAGGGAGAGATTGAAACATCAATGATGAGAGCGAATCATTGACTGGCTGCATCCTGCATGCCCCTACTGGGGATCGAGCCCGCAACCCAGGCATGTGCCCTTGACCAGAATTGAACCTGGGACCCTTCAGTCTGCAGGCTGATGCTCTATCCATTGAGCCAAACCAGCTAGGGCTAATTAGAAGAAATATTTTAATACTAGTAGCCCGGTGTATGAAATTCATGCACATTAAAAGGGAATTAATTGCCCTAACCGGTTTGTCTCAGTAGATAGAGCATCGGCATGCAGATTCAAGGGTCCCAGGTTCGATTCCAGTCAAGGCCATGTACCTTGGTTGCGGGCACATCCCCAGTGGGAAGTGTGCATGAGGCAGCTGATCGATGTTTCTCTCTCATTGATGTTTCTAACTCTCTATCCCTCTCCCTTCCTCTCTGTAAAAAATCAATAAAATATATTTTTTTAAAAAAGGGAATTAATTAGCGGAGATATTTTA
>NW_005357414.1:1603388-1612883 GCF_000412655.1 Myotis brandtii | reverse complement strand
TGCAAGTCCCAGCTTGGAGGGCAGGGCCCTCCCAGCACAATTATAGCCAACAGCTATAGTTGTAAGCTTGAACCTATGGTCCGAACACGTGGCCCCATGTGCCTGAGTGATGTAGGCTTTATAGAGTTCAGGTGCATGTAGTTGAGTAGGATTGAAACCCAGGAGAATGTTGTAAACATCTTGGTCACGCCCTTACTTTGCCTCATAGCATCTGCTATAAAATAAAGGCATGGCTGTGGGCGTGGTCACTGTCTCTCAGAGAAGCAGTGTCCCACTGAGACCCAGCTTTCATTCTCTTGTCTGTCTTTTCTAAGCCTTTCAGCTGCCCCCACTCAGGTTCACCCTTGGCTGTGCTGGCGCAGCACACTTTATAAAGATAATGCCTCCACACTACCAGGGCGGGTTCCTGCCTCAAACCCCGCCCTTAAAAGAAACAGCTCCAGGAAACAGCTTGGGGGAGGGCGCAGCCGTTGCCAAGACAACCCCTACAGGACTGACTTCCTTCTGCTTGGTCGTGGTTCTGGTTGTGATGAACACCACCCAGGGTTTTTATATAAGTAGTTAGATTCTTGAAGACTGTTTTTACCCCAAACAGCCACTTAGGGTCTCACACTGTCAAAGAGATCTTGACTCCCCCCCCCCCAGAGATCTTAACTTTCAATTTGCTTTAAACACAGTATTTTCCCCTCTAAGCTTTAAGGGAAGTCTGAAGTTCCAATAACAAGGAAGCCTGTGCCATTTCTCTTGTCTGTCCCCTGTGGCACAGGAAATAGCTTCCTAATAATAGACACATTATGAAGGGCATCAGGCAGGCAGCTGTCCCAGGGCTCCAGACCCCACCACTTGTTGCTGGTTTCTGAGGTTTGCAGTGTAAGTTCTGAGGGGTGCACATGGCTGTTTAGTTAAACCTGTTTGTGCTCTGAGGTGCTATAAAAATCTGTCAGGTACCTGAGCTAGACAGGTCTGACATAAAAAAACCAACTAGCCATTCCCCACTCTCCCCACTGACCCAACAAACAAACCAAAATCTGGCAAGCAGCACCTTCTAGAAGTGGGTGATTCCACTGTGGCCTTCTTTTTTATTGTTGTTAATCTTCACCCAAGGATATTTTTTCCATTGAATTGTAGAGAAGAAGAGAGGGAGGAAAGGAGGGGAGAGAGAAGGAAAGAGAGAGAGACATCCTTTGGTATGTGAGCCAAGGCTCTAACCACTGGAAGCACAGCCCTGGGCCCACTGTGGCCTTCTATTGTGTCTATTATTGCACCATTTAGGGGGACTGAGCTGAGGAAGTAGGGATTCCAAGTCTTAATTCCAATTTATTTCCAAATGTTTATGATTTTTTCCCTTCTCCTCTGGTGTCTGACCTTGAGAAGAGGTTATAATAATGAGAACAGCAATAATAACTACAGTAAATATCAATAGCTACTTTTTATTTAGTGTTTACTATGTGTGACATACTGTGCTAGGCATGTTTTATCTATTTTCTCATCAGAACTAACCTGGTGAAAAAAATCTTCCTTCTACAGAGAAGAAAACCAAGACTCAGAAATATTAGGTACCTTGCCCACAGCCCAGATTCAAAGTCAGCCTAAATTCCCTCCCAAACCAGTACTCTTTTCCACATAACATGTTTTCCTAAAAGACAGAAGTCTGTCTCCTAACCACATCATGCTGGGAGTCTCCCCTTCTCATCTATAGGAGAAGATAGACAATTGTAATATAACATGGTCAGTATGACAGAGGGTACCATGGGAGCATGATATGATTGCTGAACCCTGGTTCACTTTCCCTTCTTCACTATTTCTGGGCTCCTGCATGGGCTCAGCTTCCTTTATGGCTCTTTGCTGCCCTCTGCTGTTCACCTGGGGGAAATCATGGCATCTACAGGATAATCTGGATTTCCTTGGGCTGATTTGACCTTCAGCAGAGCCTTGTTTTTAGGCCTTGCAGAGGGGAAGTAGGTCTGCCGTGAGCAATGGGAAGATTATTCCTTATAAATAAAAAAATATGAGGGTTTGGGGCTTCTTTTCTCTAGAAGTCTCTTGTAATTTTCTAGAAATAACTGACTCGGGGGTTTTTATGCAAGGCAAGATGGCCCTCCTATAGTATAGATAGCTCTTGTTTTGAGGAACTCTATTTTCCTTAAAGGCACACTCCTGCTTCTTCCTGTGGTTTGGAGGTGGCTGAGTGGTGCTTATCAGGAACCCAATTCTTTCTTGTTCCTTCAGTCCTTCTGCACCACCATCTTTGTCCACACTGCTCTTTTTTCCCTCCAGCCTGGCTCTTGATTTCTGTTTCTTGATCTCCCAACTCTTTGCCTTTGGCTCTCTGTAACTATATTTTTTTTGTATAAACCCTCTAGCCCAGTGGTTCTCAACCTTGGCTGCACATTAGAATCACCTGGGAATCTTTTTAAAATCCTGATTTCTGGGCCTCATCCTCCGGAAATTCTGTTTCTTTGTTACTAATGTTGTGGCCCCACCCCATAACAAAGAAACAGAATTTCCGGAGGATGAGGCCCAGAAATCAGGATTTTAAAAAGTTTCCCAGGTGATTCTAATGTGCAGCCAAGGTTGAGAACCACTGCTCTAGCCCCAACACCAACTCTTCACAGAACGAAGTCCTATGTCTTGCCTGAAGCTCCCTCTACTGGAGACTGCTCTTTCTGTTTGGCCTGCTCCCTACTGTCTCTTCCATTATTTCATCTCTGCTTATGTGAAAATGCTTCTACTTTTCCATTCTCTTGACCTTTTTCATCATCACCACCACCTAACCTCTTGTTCACTTGCACTACATTCCTAGATGTCTTTGGCTCATGGGCTCTCAAATTTTCCATTACAATGCTAGTCAACATCCTGAGAGCCTTCCAGTGAGGATTGCTCATTCCACCCCCATCTTCTCAAGGTTTGGGCTTCTTAATTGGGTGACTTCTGCATCCCCTTCTTTCAGCCATCTGTACCTTGCGTCCTCCTTCCCCTAAAACTCCTCTGTCTGATATCGTAAGCCTCTACATTCCTTTCTTTGACCTAAATCTCTACTCCTTTCAGCCTCCTCCTTTTCCCAGCCAACTTATACTACTATGTCCGATTACTGGAACTTTCCTTTCACCAGCTCCTGAAAATGTCTCACTCCCTTGCCCCTTCCGCTGGGACCAGTGTCCAATCCCAATGCCCAGTGTTGGCCTACTAGAGAAAATCTCCCAAGTAATTTATATTTGGGCCATTAAAATTTCATGGTTTCTATTATAATTTTGCTCTCAACACCTCATGAGGTGATTTCAGGTGGTACAGAAATAAACTTAAAAAAAAATAGTTAATGTATTTAACATATATAACAATAGATACCCAGTGCAGTGAATCCAGGATTTCATGGATAATATAAAGTTTCTCTTATAAACAAATATATTTTAGGGGAAGAATAGATTTAAGAATCCATATCTTATACATAATAATAATACAAGTGTTACATGGATAAAACTCTGCTCTCAGGGCTTTCAAAATCTCTCCCTCTCTTGCCTTACCTACCTCACTGAGTATGTCTTCCTGTCTTCTTCAGTTATTTTTCCTCTATTTTCTGAGATGTTGATTTCCCCAGAGTTCTGTTCTGGGCTCACCTTTCGCTTGCTATTCCTGGCATGGTCTCATGTGCTTGCACAATTTAACCAGCAGTCTGTACAGTGATGACCATCACATTCCTATCTACAGCCCAGACTTAGGAGATTCAGTTTCATATTGTTACTCAACTTCTCCACCTGAGCATCCCAAGCACACCTCAAACTCAACCTGTCCATGCTGCACTCATTATCTTCCTCATCAGCCCTGCTGTTCTTCCTGTGGTTGTTTTGAGAGATGGTACCACTCAGTCACCCCAACTAAAACCTGGTAATCATCCCTACCCCTTTATCTGATTCATCCATTCATTTAATACATGTGCCTTAGTCTGTTCAGGCTGCTATAACAACATACTATCAGCTGAGTAGCTTATAAAAAAACATAAGTAAGTTTACTTCTCATAGTTCTGGAATCTTGGAAGTTCATATCAAGAGGCCAGCATGGTCACCTTCTGGTGAGGACCCTCTTCCTGGTTCATAGCCAGCACCTTCTGACTGTGTTCTCATATGGTAGGAGGGGTGAGGGATTTCTCTGGAGCCTCTTTTCTAAAGCACTGATCCCATCAGGAGGGCTCCACCTTCATGACCTAAATATCTTCCAAAGGCACCATCTCCTAATAGCATCATATTTGGGGGTTAGGATTCCACCATATGAATTTTGGAGGACACAAACATTCAAAAAATAGCAACATATTTATATGTGCCTTATTTATGCTAGGCTCTGCACTGGCCCCTGGGGTGTCTGAATGAGTGAATACCAGAATTTTATTGTAGTGGGAAGAGACAGATGTGAATCAAATAATCACAGAAATGAATGTATACAGGGTGGGGCAAAAGTAGGTATGCAGCTGTGAGCACACAAAACAGTTTATTCTTGTATTATTATTTATTATTATATTATTTTCCATACGAACAACTGTAAAGCTACTTTTACCCCACCTTGTATAACTGAGGTGGGTACTCTGAAGGAAAGGAACATGTTTGTATGAGAGTTTACAACACAAGCTAACCTGGGTTGGAGGTTTGGGAGAGTGTTCCCTGAGGAAGTGACATTTCAACTGAGAGCTGAAGGATGAGTAGAGAAATTTACAAGGAAGTGTAGGATTACTTATAACAGGACAAAATGGTATGTATAACAGCAGGACAGGAGATGGAGCCTAGGGAGAATGGGTAACACCGGACCTGAGGGGCAGGCAGGGGTCAGATATGGAGGACTTTTTGGTCATGGGCAGAGGTTTGATCTTTATTCTACGAGCTGAGGAAAGTCAGTGAAAGTTTTTTTAAAAAGGGTATCAAATCAGTTTGTTTTTCTTCTTGATTCTTTTCTTACATAACTCATTGATATACACATGCTCCTTAACTTATGATGGGTTAGAGTCCCAATAAGCCCATCGTAAGTTGAAAATATCCTAAGTCAAAAAGCATTTAATATATCTAACCTACCAAATGAGCATCATGGCTTGCCCTAGCCTGCCTTAAACATGCTCAGAATACTTAACATTGGCCTACAGTTGGGCAAAATTATCTAACAACAAATATGCTGTAGCGTATTAGTGGTTTACCCTTGTGATCACGTGGCTGACCGGGAGCTGCAAGCTCAATGCCACTGTCCAGTATCATGACACATATCACTAGCCTGGGAAAAGATCCAAATTCGAAATTCGAAGTACTATGATTTCCACTGAACGTGTATTGCTTTAATACTATTATAAAGTAAAAAAAAATCATGTTAACAGTCATTGTATGTTGGAAACCATCTGTACTTCAAAATCTGAGATACAAAAAGTCATTCTGTGAAAAATCCTTCCCACCCATTCCTTCCATCCACATACCTCCCTACAATGCCACAAGTAAATAACGTAAATACCATTTTTGCTTTTGCATATCCTCCCAAAGTTTGTTTTGAATATATAAGTAAAGTTATTTATTTTCTTCCTTCTTAAAACACACATCTCAAAATACTACTGCTTTGTACTACTGTTTTGTTGCTGTCATTACTGTTTTGCTTAGCAGTATTTCTTAGACAGCTTTCCATATAAAACCATAGGAAGCTTCTTCCACAGGAGAGTGTGTTCCATTGTATGGATGATAAAACACAGTATAATAAAAATGGCAACACTTTATATTGCACTATGCCATGCCAGACAATGTTGTTGCCAACTCTTCAGACTTACTAATTTATTTAATCCCCACCACAGTCCCTGTAGGTAGATATTACTGTTATCTCCCTTTTAAATGAGGAAACTGACACTGAGATACTAAGTGGAATACCCAGGATTTGAACCACTGGTATGACTCCAGGGTTTTTGCTGTTAGACATAACACAAGGCTGCAACACTATACCATTATTTATCCTGTTCCCTATTGATAGAGATTTAGGTTGTTTCAAATATTTTGCTAATACAAATAACATTGCACTGTATGACCTTGTACTGATGCCATTTTGCATGTGTTCGAGTGTTTCTATGGGATAAATCCTCCTAAGTGAAGTTGCTGAATAAAGAGTGTGTGTGTTTGTAATTTTTATGGATATTTCCAAGTCCATAAAGTTATACCAATTTAAATGCTCACTAGCAAAGTATAAGAATGCTTGCTTCCACATAGCTTCACCAAAAGAGTGTATTTCCAATCTTTTGAATTTTTGCCCATTTGATGGGTAAAAATAATGGTATATCAATTCAGTTTTAATTTGAATTACTCTTATTTTGAGTGTCACACACTTATGTAGTTGTTTATCTGTATATCACCACCAGGTGGCAGTAGTCTCATATTTTCATCTTGTCCAGAGATGAGGATACACAATTAAGATTTTTAAATTTTAATTTAAATTAATAATAAATAACCAAATTGACAGTGTTTATTGTAATTAATATGCTGTGGGAATGATGGAGAAGGCAACATCCGTGAGGTCCCAGGAATTTTGCCTGGGTGGCTGGGGGGGATAGGGTGATACTAATGGAGAGGGAGCACAGAAGGAAGCAGCATGTTTTAAGGGGGAGGTGACTTTACTTGGTTTGAGGTACTTCTAGGCTATCCAGGATGAGATGTCCAAGAGATGGTTGAATGGAATATTCAGGAGCTGTTCAGGGGAGTGTGAGATAGAGACTGACTGAGGTATCATTGCTGTAAAGGTGATAGATATAGTCATGGGAATGGATAAGGTGGTCCAGGATAGCTATGTAGGTGGGGAAGAAACAGAACTTAGAAAAAGGTTGAGGAGCGTCAACCCGTAAATAATA
The DNA here is from genome assembly GCF_000412655.1 of Myotis brandtii. Classification (NCBI taxonomy): domain Eukaryota; kingdom Metazoa; phylum Chordata; class Mammalia; order Chiroptera; family Vespertilionidae; genus Myotis; species Myotis brandtii. The sequence goes on along the minus strand of NW_005357414.1, from coordinate 1,606,033 downwards.
GAAGAAGAAGAGTGTAAGGAGATTATAGGAATGGTCAGAACAATAGGAGTGGTTGGTTGTCCTGGAAGCTAAGACAATGGAAATTTTAATCAAAGTAATAGTGCTCAAGAGTGCCACATTGTTTCAGAGAGTTCCAGGATGGTAAGCTGTTGGAGAAGTGGGGATGGGAAGGAAGAAGAAATTAAGGGCGTTAAGGAAGGAGGAGTTAAGGGTGTTGCAGAGCCACGGGACTGATTTCCAGCCCTCCCCTTTCCCCTCTTCCTGTTACCCTTATTCCCTTTCAAGTACTCCCCTCTCCTCTCTTCCCAAGGCTGTGCATGTTAAGATATAAGATGAAGGCCAGTAGTGAGAGGGAAAATTGAAGGTACTGGGGAGAAAAGGGGGGGGATAAGTTACCAGGTAATGACAACTGCTGAGAATGGAAGCAGTTTATGGAAGATTGAAAAGGGTAATGGCAAGAAAGGAGCAAGTGCTGCGGGATATGGGAGAAGGAGATAATCCTAGACTCTTTTGGCAATGTTCAATAGAATTATCTGTGATGGTGGATATATTATTTATCTGTTCTGTTCAATAAGGTAGCCTCTAGCTACATGTCGCTCCTGAGCAGATGAAATGTGTCTTAGTGCAACTAAGGAACAAGGACTGAAGAATTTCTAATTTGATTAAAGTTTAGTGAAATTAAATTGAAATTGAAATAGCTACCTATCTTTAGTAGCTACTACAGTTGACCCTTGAACAACAGTTTTGAACTGTGCAGACCCACTTATAAGTGGATATTTTTCAATAAATATACAGTCTGCCCACTAAATCTGTGGTTCTGCATCCATGGTTCAACCAATCACAGATGGAACAAAGCATTTTCAGTCCATGGTTGGGAATTTTTGGATGTGGAGGACCAACTGTATGCACTGTTCTACGCCATTTTATATAAGGGACTTGGGCATCTGAGAATTTTAGTATCCATGCTGGTCCTGGAATCAATGCCCTGCAGATACCAAAGGACAACTGGGAGTCTAAAGTTAAAGTCAGATTTTCTACTTTGTGTGGTCGGTGTTCCTAACCCCCTTGTTGTTCAAGTGTCAACAGTATATTGGACAGTGAAGCTCTACAACCTTGGTAACTAGCACTGAGATGGTCCACCGGAAACAAATTTCTGTGCATTTTCCAGCACTGGTTTGTGCAGCTTCCCCATTTTCTCTAGGGGGGCTCAGCAGCCTGAGTGAAGGAGCGAAATATCTGGCTTGAGGGATCCATCTGAGATTGGGAGTTTTTAAATAGGGTGAATGCTGTGGAAGATCCAGAAAGAAAGGGATGTTCAGGGTTTGGAGCAGAGTTTGGTGATCCTGCCACCCAGTTTCCTCCTTTAGAGTTTCCACCCAAGGACAGGTCACCCAGAAACAATAAAGGAATGGGAAATAGAACATCACTTTATTCTTAGCTGAGCAGGCACTCAGTACCTCCAGTGCAGATAGGGCTCCCCTGGTAGACAGAGCTAGAGCTTGCACATTTGGTATTGACAGCTAAATGAACTTCCTGTTCTGTACATACCCTGAGAATCTAAGGTGGCCAGATCTGTGGAGCGGTCCTGAACTTATTTCCCACCCAGTCGAAGGAGCTGAGAAGTTAGAGTAGAGAGGAAGGTGCACAGGCCTAGCTGCCCAGAGTTAGATTCTTTTGAGATATTCATGATGAACCTAGACTACCTTGTTTCAAATCCTGGTTCTGTCACTTACTAGCTATGTGACCTTGGAGAAGTTCCTTAACTTCTCTGTGCTTTAACTTCCTCATCTCTGAAATAAGAATGACAGTACTTCCTCAAAGGGTTATAATGAGCATTAAATGTATTCATGTATGTAAAGCACTTAAAATAGTGTCTGTTACTTAGTTCACACTATATAAACTTGCTTTAATTAGTGCGGTGTCTGCTTGTTAATGTACCATGACTGTGCCTACTATGTAATAAAATGTTGTCTGAGCAGTTTCCTAGGTTTTCACCTTCAGCAGGCCACCTCTTAGGGGATAAATTAGTGAAAGGGGAGGTAGAAATGTGGGGCAGGAGGGATGAAGGGTGCCCTCTGCTCACCGGGAGTTGAGGCTGCTAGTGTGAGAGTTCAAGTGATTGGTCAGAGGGTCCAAGCAGGCATGGAAAGAGGTGAGGCTAGGGGAGAGCTGCAGACCAAGGAGGAAATCCGTGGGGGGAGGTCAGAGGCATCAAAGGGCCAGAGGTCACAAAGAAGTCTATGGGCATGTGCATCATAGGAATGAGGATATGAAAGCTGAAACTCTGGGAGGTTGTTTCTGACCACAGTCAGATAATCCCAACTGAGGCGGGGTGGTTGTGAGGGCTGACTGAAACTGGTTGTAGGTAGACAGGTGGAGTGAAGGTTGCAGATCTGTAGAGATTAAGAGGTTCAAGAAGCCATGAGGTGAGGGTGTTGGAAGTGGTGCCTGCATGGATGTTGAAATCACCCAGAATTCTGGCAGGAAAAGGCCTAATGTAGACTGATCTGGGATGAATCTGATAGTGACCTGAAGAACAGTGGGTGGCAGTGATGAGGAAGAGAAGCTGAAGCTTGAAAGGAGAAAAGAGAAGATTAAACATCTAAAAGCAATAATGGGGAGCTAGAGGAATCTTCAATTTTCCT
>NW_005357414.1:1597859-1603101 GCF_000412655.1 Myotis brandtii | reverse complement strand
TTTTCTGTGAGAATAGGAGGATGAGAAAGAAAAATCTCTGCTCTGAGCAGCCAGAGGGAGAAGAAGTGTCTTCAGGGGAAGAGCCAGGTTACCGTAGGGTGAGGAGGTGAAAGGACCTTGCTGTGCAGACATGAAAGGTATAGAAGGATTTGTTGATGGTGCCACCAGGTTTGGCGGGAAGTCAACTGAGTATAGGAGAGTGCCTGCACAGCTTCAGCACCTGCAGGACTGGTAACACAATCCACCCTGCACCCCCATCCTGAACTCCCTTTTCTTCATCCCTGTGGGGGTTTTTTTGTTCATTGCTTGTGGTTCTTTTTATTTCGGCAGGGGTTCTTAACCTGGAATTCACAAATAGAATTAAGGGCGCATTAACTTGGATAGGGGAAAAAAAAATCACATCTTTCTTTTCACTAACCTCTAGCAGAAGTGTAGCCCATGAATGTAGGCAACCAGCACACCTGCGCCTTTGTTGTCAGTAGCAATCACAGATGGCTTCCTATCACATTACAGTGGTTGCAGACAGATCAGAATACTGTTTAGTTCATCACTGCTTTGAAATTATGCGAGTAATTAGACTTGTGGCTATATCTTATTATTAAACACATTAATAAAGAAACATAGGAGGACTATATTTAAAATCTGTTTACATATTTTGATAACCTTTAATATCATTGGCTTACTTTATAACCCTTTTATTTTATACATTTAAAACATTGTTCTGAGAAGGGATTTGTCCATGTCCCCACGCTGCCAAAGGAGTCCCTGTCTGGCAGCAGGAAGGTTAAGAAGCCCTGTCTCCAGGCTGCCTGGAAAGCCCTTTCTGTTTCACTAGAGGGAGCTCCTGTTTCAGATTTGGGGAACAGTAGGCGCTCCGGCTTGCCACTGGGTAAGAAGGTTGTTTTGAATTACAGGCAAATCGCATGGTCTTTGGGGACATTTCTGAAAACTGGGGTGTAAGAACCCCAAAATTGTTTGATCCCTCTTCTCTCCTGAGTGGGCTTTAAGTTGTTTCCTGGAGGATGAGGGTTGGGATAGAGTCCCAGTGCTAGCTTCTAGAACAGTTAAAGCCAGAGCACTTTGGCCAATGATGGCTTGAAAATTGGTCCCAAAGTCATGTTGTGCTACCTATTCTCCCCTCCCCATTAGCCCAGTGCCCCTGCCCCCTAGCTAGTGTGATGCTGCTGGGAAAGTTTTCCTCTTTCACTGGCTTTGCACTTTTACTTTGCTGGTCAGGCGAGGGGCAGGGGGAAGGATAAAGGACTCAAGTAGATTCTGAAGGCTCTTGAGGGGTTAGTGGGTGAGAGGAGAGCTGGGCAATTTGAAAAATTGGCCAAGGCCTGAGCCTTACGCAAGAAGGTAGATAGGTGAGTTTCTGAAATCCTCCCTCCTGAGAAGGAAGTAACTGGGGCTCAGGAGCACTTTGTGGGAGCAGAGGAGTAAGTATTTCCCCATCATAATTTTATCAGCTTCCGGAACACTCCTCTTTACATCTGACCAGATTGTGGCCCCTCTACTGTTCCTAGGCCTCTTGATACCTCTTCCAACTCCACAATTTACCCCAAAGTCAGTGTTTCTCCTGGGTGGTCGGAGGACCTAGCAGTTGCTTTTTATTAAAATGAAAATTCCAGCCCAGCTGGTGTGGTTCAGTGGTTGAGTGTCAGTTTGATTTCTGGTCAGGGCACATGCCCAGGTTGCAGGCTCGATCCCCAGTAGGGGACATGCAGGAGGCAGCTGATCAATGATTCTCTCTCATCATTGATGTTTCTATCCCTCTCCTTCCTCTCTCTGAAATTATGAAATCAATAAAAACATCCTATATAATAAAAAGCTAATATGCAAATAGACGGAAAGGCAGAAAACCGAACAACTAGTCGCTATGATGTGCACTGACCACCAGGGGGTGCAAATGGAACATGGTGGGCGTGGGCAGCAGGCGGCAGAGCAAGGAACATGGTGGGCATTGGCTGTGGCAGGATGGTGGAGCAGGTGAGTGGGGGCGCTAGATCAAGGCGGGACACCGGTCACTGTCATCAGGGCGAGCCTCTGGTGCTTACTGAAAATTCTTTGCTCCTGTGCACCACGGTCCCGCCCGGTGCTTGCACTTGCTGCCCATGCCGGCCCCCTTGCACCTGCTGCTGGCACCGGAGCCACCACTCGCACCCGCTGTCGGCACCCCGCGCCGGCCCTGATCGCCGTCAGTGGGTGTGAGCGGCAGCTGCTACCCCGATTGCCCCTCAGGGCTTCTCCACCTCCCCCTGCTCCTGAGGGGTGATCAGGGCCAGCAGCCGCCGCTTGCACCTGCTGCCAGTACTGGAGCCACCGCTCGCACCTGCTGCCAGGGCCTGGCACTGGTCCCGCTCACACCCACTGCTGGCACTGGCCCCAATCGCTCAGCGCCATCAGTGCATGGAAGTGGTAGCAGCGGGAGCGGGGCTGCCAGCAGACAGGGGGACAGGGAACTGGGGGCCATGGTAGGAGGGGCTGGGCAGGGGCACAGAGGATGGGCCGAGACCCGCCCCTGTGCCCACCACAGCCTTGCGGCCCACAGTTCCTTTCAAGGTGCATGAATTTGTGCACTGGGCCCCTAGTATTTTTTAAAAAGGAAAGCATCTATGGAAAGAAATATGTTCTTTAAAAATAAAAATGAAAATTCCAGGGCCCACTCACATCTGGACTTAAGTCTCTGGGGCAGGACCCAGGAATCTGCATTTTCCACACATTCTCTAGGACAGGGGTTCTCAAAGTGTGATCCCTGGACCAGCAGCAGCAGCAGCCCAACTAAACCTGTTAGAAATACAAATTCTCAGATTCCTGATTCTAGGCCCCTCCTCAGACCTACTGAGTCAGAAACTGGTTTGGGGCCCAGCAAGCTACATTTTAACAAGCCTTCCAGGGATTCTGATGCCAGCTCAAGTTTGAGGGCCACCCTAGTAGGAGATCCTGATACAAAATCAAGGTTAAGTTTCATTGTCTCAAATGATCCAAGAGTTGGCCCCCTTGCTGAAAGCTCACCAGAGACTCAGCTAATACTAACTACAGAACTGTGCAAGGCATAATGGTGTGTTACGTTTAAATAGCACTTTTCTCTAAAGTATCTCCATGCTCCTTTAGCTTTTCTATTCCTACAGTGATCCTGAAAGGCAGGGAGGGAGGGCCTGGGATTCCCCTGTGAGAGGGACACTGATGCTTAGAGGGTTTTTGATCCACACAGATGGTCACACAGCAGCTTGGTAAAAGTAGAAGCTAGAACCTGGGTCTCTGGACTCCAAAGGTAATTATGCTAGGCCAGGCCAAGTTCACCTGATGAATTCTTTGCCAGCTCAGGGTCCTCACTTCATGTGCAGTTGGCAGAGGACTGGCTCTGATCCTTATAGAAGTTGGGTCCTTAAGTAGCCATAGCCACAGGCTAGGTGGCTATGTCAGCCCCCACTAGGCACTTTGAGGGTGAAACCTGGCCTGAGTGAGCTCTCCAGCATATCAGGATAGGAGGTCAACAAGATGGACAAGCCATGTAGACACCAGCTCAGGACAGCCTCCATTTCCTTGTACCTTAAATAGTTCATTCAGTCAAATGCCTGGATGAAGGAAAACCTGACTTGGGATTACACTCAATGGCTGAGAAAATGAGAAATTACACATCCATGGTCATCTTGGGGTGTGCCACCCAGAGATATATCTTCTGGGCAACTAAGGCTTGCAAAAGGTAGAAATGGAGGGGTCTCATTTAGAGGGCACCAAAGATGGGATGGTATTGCTGTTAGGAACTAAAAACTTGTCATTCTCTTCCCTGTCCCTAAATCTGCACCTTCGTCAATATTCCCCATCCCATTGACTGATACCACCACCCATTCATTACCTAGGCCAGAAATCTAAAGATAATCACTGGCCCTTCACTATTCTCTCTTCCCACTCCCACCACATCCAATCAGTGACTAAATCCTGTCCATTTGACCTCATGATCATTTTTCAAATTCATTTCCACTACTAATATTTATGTTCAGATCAGATCACCCTTGACTTGGTCTATTGCAACAGCCTCAATACTGGTCTCCCTGCCTCCATCCAGTCTTACCTTATTTCAGTCAGCAACCAGACTGAAAGCTCTATCCCTTCCTATTCAAAGTATGGTCAGGGACCAGCAGCACCTGGGAACTAGTTAGACACCACCCTAGGCCTACTACAACAGACCCTATGTTTTAACAGGATCTCAAGGTGATTTGTAAAATTCAAAATACCTAATGTAACAAACAATTCTTCATGAACTGGCTCTCATCTCCTGTTTTATCCCTCTCTCCCACATTATAGTTCAATGATACATTCAAGTCTTGAACAATATTGGGCTGTTCACTTTATTCTTTCAGCAAGTATTTATTGAATTTCTACTTTGTGTCTGGCACTGGGGATTAAACAATGAGCAAAACAGATACATATTCTTGCTTTCATCGAGCTTACATTCTTCTGGGAGGAGACAGTAAAGAAATAAGTAAAATATATAGTAAGTCAGAGCATGTTCAGTGCCAGAGGAAGAACAAAAGCAGAGTAAGGGTCATAGTGCTGTTGAGTGTGTGGAGAGGGCTGTAATTTTAAATGAGGTGGTTTCATTTATAGGGAAGGCTCACCAAGAATGTGACATTTGAGGAGAGGCTTGCAGGCGAGGGAGTGAGCCAATGAATATCTGAGGGAAGAATGTGCCAATCAGAGGAAATAACAAGTATAAAGGCCTTGAAACAGGAGTGTTTCTAGAATATTCCAGTAGCAGCAAGTAGGTCAGGGGGTCTAAAGCTGAGTGAAGGAAGGGTAAAGTAGTAGGAGATGAGGTCAGACCTATAGAGATATAGGTGAAAGAGCAGATAATTATATAGGGCCCCACAGACCAACCTAAAGTGAAATCTGGAATGCCATGAAGGCAAGGGTCTGTAACAAGTCCCCAGGCAAATGAACAATCTGCAAAGCCACAAAAATGAAGCTGTTCTGAAATATCACCTGAGCATGAGGTAAGGACTAGATATTTTGTTCTTAGGGATATGGATGGCCATTGGAAGGTTTTTGAGCAGAGGACTGACATGATCTGAATTAAATTTTCACCCAGTTGCTATACTGAAAGTAGACTGTGGGGGCGCCAGGATAGAAGTAGGGGAACCTGTAAGTCAAGCATGTCAAACTCAAAGGCTAACGGGCCAAATAAACAAGGTTTAAGTTTATGTGGGCCACAAAAAAAACAAAAGCTTCAATTTTCATA
>NW_005357414.1:1595494-1597543 GCF_000412655.1 Myotis brandtii | reverse complement strand
TAGTTCGTTATTAATGATGTATAACAGGATATTGTAAAAATTAAGTTATGAAATTTTTATTAAAATGTTTCTTACATACCGTTATATTGGCTGGGCTGCAAAAATATTCATTGTGGGCCGCATACAGCCCATGGGCTGCGAGTTTGACATGCTTGCTGTAAGTGATGTTTTTATTCAGAGAGGAGATGATAGAGTCTTGGGCTAGTATACTAAGAGTAGAGGCAAAAAAAAAGTCATTGGATTCTGAATACATACTGAAGGTATAACCAATAGGATTTGCTGATGGGACAGAAGTGGAATATAAGAGAAAGAGAGGGATCAAGGATGGCTCTGAGGCTTTTGAGTCTTACATGGAAGGCCATTTATTGAGAAAAGGAATACTAAGATACAGGATTTTGTGCTTGCTTATTGCTTTTTTGGGGGGGGGTATTGTTGGGGGGAAGTGCTCTTTCAGTTATCTACCGTGTAACATACATTCTCAAAACTTAGTGGCTTAAATCAATGACTTATTATTTCTTAAAACGGTGTGGGTTGGCTAGGTTGTTCTTTGTTATGGACTGAATGTTTGTGTCCCCCAAATTTCATATATTGAAGTCTTAACTCCAATGTGATAGTATTTGGAGATGGAGCCTTCGGGAGGTTATTAGGGTTGGATGTGCTCATGAGGGTAGAGCTTTCATGAATGGGATTAGCACTCTTACTAGTATAAGAAGAGGCCAGAGGGATTTCTAGCCCCTTCCAGTATGTGAGGACACAGCAGAAAGGTGGCCATCTGTGAACTAAGGAGTAGGCTCTCACCTGATCATGAATCTGCTAGTGCCTTGATCTAGTGAGGAAATACATTTCTCTTGTTTAAGCCACTCAACCCATGGTATTTCGTTATGGCAGCGCACACTGGCTAAGACATTTTTCTGCTGGTTTTGCCTGGGCTCAGCTAGGATGGCTGGGATGACTGGGATGATGGGCTTCTCTATCTACATGTCCTTTTATGACAAGGGGATCTTAGGGCAGCATTCCAAGTGAGAATATACCAGTGCTTATCAAGCCACTGATTGCATCTTTTTTGATGATGTACAATTGAACACTGCAAATTACATGGCTGAGCTATGTGAGCCTCAGAGCCCAATCAGTGCGGGAGGGGAATACATAAGGGTGTGGATACTGTGATAGTGTGATTCACTGAGAGCCAGTACTGGAACAATCTACCACAGAAGCCAAGATTAGAAGTTGGGTTTAAGAATGAGATGCCCTCTAGATATCCAAGTACAGTATTGAGTAGGCTGTGAGCTATGTGAGCCTGGAGTTCAAGGCAAAGGTCCAGACTAAGATATAATGGTTGGAGTCATCAGCACTTCCATAGATGCTATTAAAGCCGTGAGATTGTTTTAAATCACCTAGGGAATGAAAGCATATAGAGAAGAGAAATCCTCAGAGTGATCCTCAGATCATTTAGAGGTCAGGGTAATGAGAAGGAGCCAGTAAAAGCAGACTAAGAAGAAGCAGGCTATAAGTCAGGAGGAGAATTAAGAGAGAGCAGTATCCCTGAAGCCAAATAAAGAATGTTTCAAGAATGAAAGGAAACATAAGATGAGGCCTGAGAATTAAACCATTGGATTTAGCAATGAAAAGGTTATTTGTGACCTTGATGGAAGCTGTTTGGTGAAAGCCTGATTAGAGTGGGTTAAGAGAATTAGAAGAGAGGAATTCTACACAGGGAGTATAGACAAGTGCTGTCCAATAAAAACATGTTGAGCCACATATGTAATTTCAAATGTTCTATAGTCACACTAAAAAAAGAAGTAAAGCCCTAGCCAGTTTGGCTCAGTGGATAGAGCATTGGACTGCAAACCAAAGGGTTCCGGGTTCGATTCCGGTCAAGGGCATGTACCTCAGTTGCAGGCTGCTCCCTGGCCCAGGGCCCTGGTTGGGGCGCATGCAGGAGGTAACCAATTGATGCGTTTCTCGCACATCAATATTTCTGTCTTTCCCTCTTTCTTCCACTCTCCTTAAAAATCAATGGAAAAATATCCTCTGGTGAGGATTTTTAAA
>NW_005357414.1:1587719-1595441 GCF_000412655.1 Myotis brandtii | reverse complement strand
TAAAATTATTTTTTTTTAATTTTTATTGATTTTTTATAGAGAAGAAGGGAGAGGGACAGAGAGTTAGAAACATCGATGAGAGAGATCGATCAGCTGCCTCCTGCACACCCCCTACTGGGGATGTGGCCGCAACCCAGGTACATGCCCTTGACCGGAATCGAACCTGGGACCCTTCAGTCCGCAGGCCGACGCTCTATCCACTGAGCCAAACCGGTTCGGCAATATAAAATTATTATCAGGATATTTTACATCCTTTGAAATCCAGTGTGTGTTTTACACTAATAGTTTATCTCTTTTCAAACCAGCCATATCTCAAGGGCTCAATAGCTACACATGACCAGTAGCTACCATATTGGACAGCACAGTAACAGACAATGCTTTCAAGGAGTTTTGCTATTAAAGGGGAGCAGAGGAATGAGGGGGTTGCAGCAGGAAGTGAGGTCAAGTATTTATTTGATTGTTTTAGAATGGGAACTATTATATATTTAGTTTATTATGCTAATGGGAATAATTGAGTAGAGAAGAAGAAATGGTTGATGTAAGAGAAAGAGGAAAGTTGCTGTAGTGATACTGAGGAGGCGAGAGGGGACATGATCTGGATACAAATGGGAGGGCTGGCCTTGGCTAGGAACCTGGGCAATTCATCCATGGTAACAGGGGTAAAGGCAGAGTACATTGGGCCCTAATGCAGATAGAAGCTTAGATGAGATCATGAGAGCTTATAAAACATTTTTGTCTGATTCCTTTTTTCTCAGTGAAGTAGGAAGCAAAGTCACCATCTGAGATTGAAGTTGAGATAAAAGTATTGAACATCTGAGAAGAGAGGAGAAAATATTAAATTATGGCATGAGACAGGGAATGGACTGGGGAAGTGTAGTATGATTGCCTGGCAACATGAAAGATGCACTTGAGGTTTGTGATCATAAATTTGAAGTGAGAACAGTCATCTGTCATTTTTCTCCAGCCACATTCAACTTTGTAGGTGCAAACAAGGAGGAGGAGAAGATTGGAACTTAACCAGATCTTGATTTTTTTTCAAGATGAGTATGATAATGAGAGGTGCAATGGAGTCAAAGGTGTATGCCAGAGATAATTAGAATGATGGGCCATGGAATTTGAAGAGGGAAGAGAGACCCATGAGGGATAGCAAAATGATGCTAGAACCAATGGATTGCAGATTCTGGTGGGGTCAAACAACTGTTGGGGTCAAGGTTAGAGGGGGTAAACTGTACAGTGGGAAAGCTTGACTTATGGAAAGGTTGCAGATATTCATAATTATAAGGTCTCAGGAATGACTGTGAGAATAAGTGGCTGAGGTGTGATAGAGGACAGTATAGTTGGAGGAGAAGAGGCCAAGGAACTGAGAGGTCAGGAAGATAGAAAGTTCAACTAGGCATATATTGAAGTCATCAAGAAATATGACTGGAATACTTTTGGAGAGAGTAGTAATAAGTCAGATACTAATATCCTCAAGGAATATTGAGAGCTATGATCTACACATTTGTAGACAAGTGTAAAAAGGGTGTGGAGGTTGTGAGGTCTTAGGGCAGTGATGGCGAACCTTTTGAGCTCACCGTGTCAGCATTTTGAAAAACCCTAACTTAACTCTGGTGCCGTGTCACATATAGAAATTTTTTGACATTTGCAACCATAGTAAAACAAAGACTTATATTTTTGATATTTATTTTATATATTTAAATGCCATTTAACAAAGAAAAATCAACCAAAAAAATGAGTTCGAGTGTCACCTCTGACACGCGTGTCATAGGTTCGCCATCACTGTCTTAGGGAGAAAGAAGCACCGTACTTGCATGGGCCAAAGGACCAAAACCAGTGACTACTTTAGAGGGGTAGAGATGAAGCAGGCTCCTCATTGGGAGGGGTAGGCGGGGTAAGAGCAAAAGGATAAAGGGAACATTCAAAGAAGTTGCTGAAATATTGGGGATTTAGCTAAAGATTTCTCTGTGACTGCATATCCTGTTTCCTTTTCCTAGAATTCCCTTTCTTCACCTTGTGCAACTAGAAAATTTTTCTTCAATTTTTAGCAGCCAGTTCCTGCATCACTACTTTCCTGAAATTGCTATAGCAAAGATTACCAGTGACAAGTACGTTACTAAGCCCAGTGGAACGTATTTGTCTTTACTATGCCTCTGTAGAGAAGTATGTTCCCAATTTAATTTTTTGTGATGGTGGGAATGTTCTATCTCTGCACTGTCCAGTATGGTAGCCACTAGCCACATGTGGTTATTGAGCACTTGATATGTAGTGTGACTGAGGAATGAAATTTCTAATTTTAATTCATTTAAATGTAAATTGCCACATGTGGCTAGTGACAACCTTTAATTTTGTCTTCAATCCTATCTTCTCATGGATCCTCTTTCTTTTGGCAACTTTTGCTATTTCCCAGGCTCTGTCTTTGGTCCTTTACTTATATTCTGTGGACCTTTCCCTGGTGATTTTATTCATACTTTAAACTGTGTTCCAGGCCACCTTCCTCTCCTGGGTGCTAGACATGGACATCCACAGCCTATTGGACATGTCTGCTTGGATAGCCTATCGACATTCAGTGTCAGTATGCTCCAACCTGAACTCATCTCTCCCCTCAATAAACTCCTCTCAGTTATTGAAGTCATAGATCTGGGAGTCACCCTAGATGTCTCTACGTCATACAAATTGCCAAGTCATCTCTATCTCTGAAGCAGAATCTGAACCAGTCTACAATCTTGTCCCTCTCCAGTCCATCATCCACACTGCTGCCACAGCAGCTTAGCTAGCTGAAACATAAATTGACCTTGCACTCTCCTGTTTAAAAACCTTTTAATGGCTTCTCATTGTGTACAGAATAAAGGCCAAGTTCCGCAACATGGCAAACAAGGCTCTTCATGACCTGACCTTGCTTGTCTATCTCTCCAGATGCATCTCCTGACACATGTCCCCTCCCACTTTATGCTCCAGGAAGACAGACCTGCTTGTGATGACATGAAAGCAGTATGCTGTTTCATGCCTCCACACCTTTTCTCAGGCTGTCCCAAATGTCCTTTCCTTCCTTCAAGCTCTTACCCCAACTCCTTCTTATTTTTCAAAACTCACCTCAACTGTTATCTTCTCCAGCTACCCTTCCTTGGTATCCCCATTACTTACTGTGCTTACCTGATTGCACATCTCATTGTTCAGTTGTAAGCTGCAGGGTCATTCTCAATGGCAGGGGCTATCCGTGCCTCCTTATTGTCACTGCGTAGCATGGAGTCTAGTGCCCAGTGTGCACTCAGTCGATGTTGAGTGAATGTGTAACGTGTAGAAGTGAATGAGTTGAAGGTAACGGGAAGAAGATTGGAGAACAGAATGCCACTGTGCCTAGTCTCAACTCCTTGGTGTAAGTCCTTCCTGGGTGGGATTATAGAATTAGAGAAAGGGCCCCTGAGAGGCATCTCTGGGGATAGGTCTTTGCTGCTGGTGCTGCAATTGACTTCTTTCCCAGCACTCATAAAGCTTCTTTCTGGCAGAAACCAATTTTAGAAAAAGCTATTATCTAGGTTTCCCCCTACCTTTGGCGCTGAAATGCTTTGATCATCTCGGGATAGAAGATGCTAGCAGAAAATGTCACATATTTCTTCTTAAAGTAGGAAAGAAAAGTTTTATGTGTTTAATTTTTCTAAAAGTGCTTAAGTTCCTATTTTCTTTTAGAAGAAAACTGTTTTTTTCACTGGGATTATCCCAAAGACCACATCCAGATATATAGAAAAAAAAGAATGATGTATGTTTGCATATAATTTGCATATATTTATATAGACTGGGTCATCTATTCCTAGTGTGTTTTCTTTTTCTTTATTTTTCAAAGAAATGGAATATTTGATCATCTTTGCTATGAAAAGAACCAATAACAGTAAAAAATCTGTGGAGACCACAGTTAAAGTCTTCCTTCCTAGAGAAGAACACCTTTACAAGATTCCCTGTCTTCTAGTCTTTTATGAGATTTTGGATACCGGTGGTGAGCATGGTAAAAATAGCAACTACCATCTGTGTGCCAAGCTAGCTGCTGTATTTACTTTTTAATATCTTATTCTACTCAGCAGCCTAGAAAGGTAGATGTTACCTCCAGTCTACATATGGGCTAGCAGGGTTAGAGGGGCAGCACAATTTGCCCAAGCTCACCCCTATAGGCAGTGACAGAGGCAACATTTAAATACAAAGCTGTCTGACCCCAAGGCCTTTGTTTTAAACCACTAAGCCAGCTGTCACCAACCTTTCGGGCCTCATGGACCACCAGTGGTCCGCGGACCACCGGTTGGCGACTGCTACACTAAGCTGTATTTTCCATCATCAATGTACTGTTTGGTGTTGTGTCTTTCACACTTGTCATTATTAGCCAGGGACTTAGCTTGTCAGGTTGTCAGTTGAATGGCAGTGGACAATTACACAACATTGAGGTACCAGAGTTTACTTAACTTATCTCTCCATTTGGTTTGTTTCCAGTTTCCCAATATTTTAGTGCAGATGTAAGCATCTTTGTGCAAATAAGGGCGGTTTCTTGGTTTTTTTAGGTATTCGATGGTAGCCCTAAAAGTAAGGTTGTTGAGTCAAAGGGTTATAGTTTTATGTTTCTCCAGAAAGCCTGTGCCCTTCATTCACCCATGCAGTGGTAATTTTCTGAGTGCGTACTGTGTACCAGGTGCCGAAGGTGAAGAGGTAATTCAGTAATGGCTCCTCCCTCAGGGAACTAAATCTGGTGTGGGATGCATGATGCAACACAGAACGAATGAGACCAAAGTGGGGGGTTGGGCTAGAGGCAGTGAGAGCATTGAGAAACATGACCCCTGGCAGTGTTCCTTTTACCCCATATCACAGGGAGGGCGGAGAGGAGCACGATGAGAGAGGGTGCTGCCCAGAGGTTGAGGCCTTGTCCCAGCTTTCCCTAGGTCTGTGGCTGAGCTGCCTCCTGAATGAGGATACTTTTCCCATCTGTCCCTTTCCTGCAGCTACCACCTGGCCTACAAGGCCTGTCCTTACTACCCAGCTCTACTAGGGGGAGCCAAGCAGAGGGTGGAGGATAGGGACGCCTGAGGAAAATGGCTTGGGGCTTGATGAGTGGAAGCCTCAGCACCTGTCAGTCCTCCAGGTCCCCTCTTCTCCCCTTTTACATCTACAGCAGCCAGAGTGACAATATAGTGCCCAATTCCCACCCATTTAGCAGATGAGAAAGTGCACCAAGCATAAGTGCATAGCTCAATGTCTTTTCACAAACCAAGCACTATGCTAGTTGCTAGGAACACAGATATGAGTCCCACATGGTCCTCGACCCCAAGGCAATCTCATCTAGACAGACAGACAAGGAAAGAAATGGTGCAACTTGGTGATGGCGGTCTGGACAAGTGGCAATGGGCATTGAGCAGTGAGTCCCCTGGAAGTGTCTGAGAGCCCAGTGCTCTGCAACTGTGACTTTGGCTGTGGTGCTGCACATCTCTCATCCAAAGTTTCTCCATCTATACAATGGAGGGATGAATTTGATATCCTCAAAGGGCCTTCAAACTCAGATGTTCTGTGAGCCTGCCTGTTGTCAGAGAGCAAGGCTGAGCTGCTCCCCGAGAAGACCCAACTTGGCTTTAGTCACCTCATCTCACTCATCTTCTGCCCTCCACCCCCACCCCACCCCATGGTGTTCCTTGGTATTCTGCTTCCAGCTTTCTTCCTCTCTTGGTCTACATGCACTCCTGTGACTTCAGTTACCATTATGTACTGATGACACCTATAACTGGATGTTCAGCCCCATCCTCTTCACTGAATTTGTGATTCACATACAGTCATACCTCGCTTTATTGAGCTTCACAGATATTGTGTTTTCAACATCAAGGCAAGGCCCTCCACCAGCAAAAAAATTACAATTCACTGAAGGCTCAGATAATGGTTAGCATTTTTTATAAATTAAGGTATGTACACTGTTTTTTTAAATATATTTTTATTGATTTTAGAGAGGAAAGGAGAGGGGAAGAGATAGAAACATCAATGATGAGAGAGAATCACTGATCAGTTGCCTCCTGCACACCCCCTACTGGGGATCTAGCCTGCAACCCACTACGTACCCTTGACCGGAATCAAACCTGGGACTCTTCAGTCCACAGGCCGACACTTTATCCACTGAGCCAAATCAGCTAAGGCTGTACATTGTTTTTTTAAAGATATAATGCTATTGCATACTTAATAGACTACAATATAATGTAAACATAACTTTTATATGTACTGAAACAAAAAAATGTGTGGCTCGCTTTTCTGCAGTGGTCTGGAACCAAACCTGCAATATCTCTGAGATATGCCTGTAATAATAAAAATAATCAGCATTTTTCAAATTCCAGATTTGACACTACAATCATTACTTAAATTATCTCATCTATCCAAGAACCTTGTGAATTAGGCAGTGGTACCCCATTTTACAGATGAGTGATATTGAGGCTTGCTCAAGGCCTGGAGTTAATAAGTGACAAGAGCCAGGATATGAAAACCTGTGTCTGCCAGGATCCGGTGCCCACAGTCACCCCTCACACCGTATTTTCTACAGTGCATCCAGGTATCGAAGAGATATTTCCACTGTGATAGTCCACAGACACCTCAATTTCAACATGCCCAAAATTGGCTTCATCGTTTCCCTACCTTCTCTCCAATCTGCTTTTTCCTTTCTTTTCCATCACAATAAATGGCACTGTCAACCCAATGATGCCCAAACTAGAAGCCTTCCAAGCTTCCTAGATCCTTCCTCACCCTTCCTCCCAACATCCAATCTTCCACCATTTCCTAGTGATTTTCCTCCACTTTTCTCCAGCCCCACTGCTATTATGTTTGAAGGCCATCCATCCTTTTCCCTCTTCGGGTTCATGCAGCAGTCTCCTTATCAGTCTCCCAGCCTCTGCTCCCTCTGCTCCAGGCCGTCCCCCACATATGAGTAGGCCAGGGTGATCTTTTTCAAGTAAATGTCTGATCGAATCACTTTCCAGCTTCAAAGCTTCCACTGTTTTCTATGGCTCTGCAGCAGAGCTCTAAGCTGGCCACCTGTGGGCTGAAATCCATCTAAGAAGACATGTTTTGTTTGGTCCATTGAGCTTGCTTAAAACATTTTTAATTATTTGCCAACATTTAGAAATCAGGAAATTCCACATGAAAGTTCATATTTCTGGCTTCTCTTGCAAAAGTGGGGAAAAAAACTGGCAATTTTAGGCCCACATCCTTGCAGGGCAGTGATTGGCTGGAACTGAGTGGTGGTTGCCCTCTTTAGAAAGGCATGGGCCCTGACCGGTGTGGCTCAGTGGATAGAGCGTCGGCCTGCGGACTGAAGGGTCCCGGGTTCGATTCCGGTCAAGGGCATGTACCTTGGTTGCGGGCATATCCCCAGTAGTGGGTGTGCAGGAGGCAGCTGATCGATGTTTCTCTCTCATCGATGTTTCTAGCTCTCTATCCCTCTCCCTTCCTCTCTGTAAAAAATCAATAAAATATATATTAAAAAAAAAAAGAAAGGCATGGGCTTTCCAGTTGGGCAGTCTCCAGCATCCCTAATATCTCTTTGTCCCTGGCCACTCCCCTGCTCCCAGTTACCTGCCAGAGACTTGAGGCATTTGGGCTCATGACCCTGCAGCATAGGATGGAGCCCAAAGCCCTCAGCCTGGCTCCTAAATGCTGGGAGCCGGTCCATCCTTGCTGCTTGACACAGTCGCTGCAGAGAAGAAACATCTGCACAGC
>NW_005357414.1:1585682-1587387 GCF_000412655.1 Myotis brandtii | reverse complement strand
GAGAGAACATGGCAAAAGATCCTGGACAGAACCTGGCTACAGAACTTGGCTGGAGAACCTAGACAGAACATGGCAGGAGAACCTGGATAGAACCTGGCTGGAACCTGGCTACAGAACCTGGCGACCGAACCTGGCTGAAGAACCTAGACAGAACTTGGCTGGAGATCCTGGAGGGAGAACCCAACCATGCTGATCAACTGAATGCTGCCTTTGAGTCCTTCCTTCTTCGCCGACTCCATCCACACCTTTGGGAACCCCTGGACCTGCTGGGGTTGGACCCCAGCACCTAAAGTCCTACATGGCCCAGCTTGGAGCAGACCAGCTCTGCCAACCTCTTAAGTCTTACTTCAGCTCACTACCCCAGCACACTCTCCTTTGTGGTTCCAGCTCTTACCCATTGTTCTCTGAATTGTGTGGCTCCCCACCCACATCTGCCTTAGTGTAGGCTGCTGCTTTGGCATACTCAGGCCCCTTCATAAGTCCCATTTGCCCTTCAGGACTCTGTGCCCACTGAACCAAGAAGTAGTTCTTGTTTCCACACCTTTCCTCCAAAGTTGAGTTCTGGTCTTCCATCATACTATGTCATGCAGACCTTGGTCACCGTACCCATCATATTGGTTTATAATGGTTGACTGCCTTGTCTTCCTCCCCTGCCAGACTGTGAGTCTGAGATTGCAGGGAGCCTTTCTTTTTTATCTTCCTATCCCCAAAGCTTGGCACAAGGCTTAGAATATAATAGCTGCTAATAACCGATGAATGAAAGGATGAATCAGTAAAGACTTACTTGGGAAAATACTACTCCAGAATGTAATGTTGCCACCTACTTGCTTGTGGTAGAGGATTCCAGGTTCCTTTCATTCTGGACCACTTCCCTCCAAGTCTCCATTCAGGGTGACACAACATTCTATAAACCATACCCCTGCCCTGCAAGCTATGGAATACATCTAAGCCTACTGAGATGGTGGTTCTTAGTGACATAGAGGGAAAAGATAACATTCTTTGTGTACCAGGAGAAGGAGTTGTCTAGCAGTTGGGATATGGCACAACCATTGGATGTGGCACATTCTTTAGTTATTTGAATAATAATAATGGTGTGATAATTATAGCATCTAACACACATTTACATTGTAACAGATCTCGTTCTAATAGCTCTTAATTTATTATATCTTTTACTCCTCACAACAACTTTAAGAAGGAGGTAGGACTGTTATCCCCATTTTAGAGAAAACTCAACTGAGATTTGGGGAGTTTAAACAACTTTTCCAGGGTCACACAGCCAGTAAGTGGTAGAATCCAGATTTAAAACCAAATCTGTCTGACATCAAAGTTTATATTCTCAACCACCATACCATACCCAATAAATGACATTTCTCTTCTGAAACATGAGGGAGTGATTAAAATAAATGTGGAAATAAAGGAGATACACACACACACACACACACACACACACACACACACAGTGGCCAGATTATTATGACCACCTGACGTTTGTAGGCAAATTAGCCATACACTGCATCGTATGCGATATGGAAGCCAAAGGCCTGTTCGAACACCTTTGCTGTCTGCAGTTACCAAGATAAAACGTCTCCAATTTGCACAGGAACACAAGGATTGTACAGTCGAGCATTGGAAAAAAGTCATATGGTCCGATGAATCACATTTCCAGTTGCATCATGCAGATGGCAGAGTGAGAATTTGGCAGAAA
>NW_005357414.1:1577060-1585276 GCF_000412655.1 Myotis brandtii | reverse complement strand
GTGGAGTCAATGCCAAGAAGAATCGCCGCAGTATTGAAGGCAAAAGTGGCCCAACGAAGTACTGCTGGGGTGTTCATAATAATCTGGCCACTCATAATAATATATAACCCACATTCAAGGGCTGTTAAATGGTGTTATTTACCCATATCCTCAGAAAAAAATCACTTCCACTGTTGTGGTAAACAACCTGCTTCCCTATTTATAATGGTCTGGCCTTCTAGCAACTTCAGCGTGAAATTATAGCTAATTTGCCTACAAACGTCAGGTGGTCATAATAATCTGGTCACTCAGTGTGTGTGTGTGTGTGTGTGTGTGTGTGTGTGTGTGTGTATAACAATTAGTAATTTAAAAAGAAAGAAAAGGAACCTCTAAAGCACAGAGAAAAGAACCAAGGAGACACCCCCTCAGGTTAGAGTAGCTGCATTTAGGTAATTGAGTGCTGAGGATGTTTTTCTTCTTTTTCTCCAAATGTTTCTTCTTTTAACATTTTCTAAATTTCCTTTAATGAGCTTTATTACTTTTAAAAATTAAATGTAATGATGTCTTATTTAACTCAATATATTCAAAATATTATTTCAACATGTATTCAATATAAAAATTAAGATATTTTACATTTTTCATATGCAAAATCTGTGTATTTTGCACTTATAGCATATTTCAATTCTAGTTACATTTTTATTTTATTTTATTACTTTTACAATAAATAAAAGCCCTCTCTTTGTAATGGCCCCAGCATTACATGGTAGAACAGAGGTTGGGAGGGGGCTGATTGGAGTACCCAGATAGCAGGGCTGTCTCTTAGGTAGCTGTCACCGAGGAGTGAAAGGAGGTAATTGGCAGGCAGCAGCTGTGGCCTCAGCACCTGCACCTCGTGGGGCAAAGGAGGAGAAGTGGGTCACCAACCCGGCTATCTCACCACCTCCCCTTTTCTTCCAGGTGCTTACACCCCAGAGCCCCTCAGCAGTTTCCGGTGGGCCCTTCTCTCAACTGGCCTCATGTTCTTTTATCACTTCAGCATCTTACAGATCCTGGGCCTGGTAAGTTCAGTTCTATCCCCTTCTATCCCCTCTGTTTGGAGTTCTCCATAAATCTTGATAATCCTGGTTGGCGCTGGTGTATCGTTTTGTTTTAAAAATACAAGATGCCAAAGGCCAAGATGTCAGATTGTTGTGTCTGGGTTACTGATTTATGATCTATAGCCTTGGCTTCTCTAAAGAGTTTTCTGAATCCTTTAGTATTGGCTGTTTCTTTCATACATCCGGAGGCAAGGATGCCGCCTTTTACTCCTGGCCACTTGGGTTGGAAACAGTGAGCTGCAATTGGAAGGTAGTTTGCTGTGGATCCCATGGGGAGGAGGACCCTAACCCTCACTCGGGGCCTGGGTAGGCTTTTGAGCCTATTCCCAGACCTTGAGATATGTGGTCAGCAGAAGTGCAATGTTGGGGGACCCCTGTGGCATTCTGGGCTGTTCAAACCTGTCTGGAGTGTGGATGATAGCTAGACTCAGTAGTTGAGTTACCCAGAGCTCAAGATTGCTGACTGCATGGTTGTCTATTGGTGGCAAAGTGAATGTAAGGAGCTCAGGGCTGGGGCTGGGGGTCAGGAGACCCAAGTTCAAGTCCTAGCTCTGCCACTGCTCTGGGTAAGTCACTTCATTCTCAAGGGTGGAGAGGTCTCCACCCCTCTGTGACATGGTACAAAACCCCAACCTCCCCAACAGGTGGTGAGGACTTCTCTTTAATGTGAATGGGCTTGAACGGCTTTGGAAGGAAGGTGCTGTGGCGTCCTTGGGGCAGGAGTGGCATGTCTGGTTTTGTGTGTGAGTGGCAGTAATGTAGCATTTTCCTTGTGGAGCCTTTCGGGACCTGGCAGGTTTAGGGCATGTAACCGATGTCACCAGTGCCTTTGTAGAAGCAGTTACCTTCTCTTCCCCACCCTGGCATGTTATTCTGCTATGGTTTACTTTGGAGTGTGGTTTGCACTCCTGGCTGAAGGTGTGAATGCTTCATGCACAATAGGAATAAAGTAGTATGATCTTCACACCCTTATTCATACTGCTCTCTACTGAGTCTCCTTGATTCCAGAGAAGTCAGTGTCCTCATGTCACCATACTCAGTCCCACTTCCGGGCCTGGCTTAGGCCATGCCTCCTACAAGGAAGGCTCTGCTTACTCCATTTCTTGCCATGACACCCATCCATCCTTCATGAGTCCATTCAGGCGCCACTTCCTTCGTGAAATCATCCCTGAAGACTTGGCCCCCATTCTGTACACTCTGCAGATCTCCTGGTGGGGAACACCCGGTGAGCTCCGTCTGGTCTGAGGTCAAATATGGCAAATTGATCACCCCAACTTGATTGGTTGCCAGTTATGTGGAGGCAGGGACCATGCCATTGACTGTTCTTTTCTCCCATAACACGTCTCCAGGAACTAGGCACATAGTGGATGCTTAGGAATAGCAACGGGCCCTACACTCAACCTAGAAGGCAAGATGGAGCAAAACCAAACAGCTTTTCCAGTGGACGGCCTTCCCCATCACCTCCTGTGGGCTCTAGCCTTGACCCACTCCTAAAACCTAGGGGAGAAAAATCCCGTTTATGAGCAGGTGGGGATTTGTCAATCCCTACTTGTCTAGTCCCCCTTTAGGTAGAGATGGCTGAACTGGCAGAAGCCAGAGAAAGCCTAAGGATGGTAAACGCTCACTCTACCTCCCTTGTCCCTGCAGGTCACCGAAGTGAATTTGAACAACATGCTGTGTCCGGCCATCTCAGACCCATTCTACGGCCCCTGGTATCGCATCTGGGCCTCGGGACACCAGACTCTCATGACCATGACCCACGGGAAGCTGGTCATCCTGTTCTCATACATGGTTGGGCCCTTGTGTAAATATCTGCTGGATTTGCTCCGGCTTCCAGCCAAAAAAATAGACTGAAGGTGCTTTTTTTTCTCCCTGAGGAAACAAGTCCTGACTTGACTTGGAGAACACCCAGTTCTTAATGAAATCATGGGAGAGGGCAGTAGGATATTTGGTGTATTTCCTTTTTCCTCCTCTCTGTCCCTTTCTTCCACCACTCTTCCTTCCCCAGCTCTTCCTCCCAGGATGTCACCTGGAACCTGAGGTATAGTGCTGACGGCTGGATTTGTCCTCCTCCCCTTTGCTCTTTCTCCCTGCTCCTAGTGGCCTTATATGGAGAGACGGTAGTCAGTAGCTTTCACTGCTTGTTGGTGCTTTAACAATAGCTGGTTGAGGATAAAGGGAACAACAAGCAGTAGTACTTTTGGCATCGCAGTGATGAGATTGGTTGCAATTCATTTCTCCACTGCCAGGGACCTACAGATTTATGCTGGGGTCCCCTTTTGTCTCCAGCATAGCCCCCACCATAAGGGGACTGAGGCCTTGTTTCTATACCAGCGGCAAGCCAAGAGCCAAGGGACTTCCCAGCTCATGGCCAAAATAGAACTGGCCAGATTCTTCCCATTGGTGTCCCATGACTCAAAGCAAGCAGCCAACCAGCCACATTCTCCAGGAGGCTGCCTGCAGTGGGAGGTGGGGCACTACCCAGCCCAAAGGTTTGATTCCATTGAGGAGGATAGAGAGCTGTTGAAGTGGCAAATCCAAAGTGAACAAGGTTAAAATGTCCACAACTAATACTAAGCAGGACCCTGGGTACATTCTGCCAGTGGAGCTGAGAACTGACCCATATTCCAATCAGAAGTGAGCATAGAAATTAATCAGCAGAAGTGGTAACTTGAGAAAATAGTGATTTGAATCATATGCTCCAGTTTAGTTTAATATTGATAATAGATTCCTCTTTAATATTGAGTGCCCCTTAAATATTCTCTTTCTCTTTCTCTCTCTCTCTCTCTTTTTAAAGGCAGCTTCAGGGAAGGATGAGCTAGAGTTGTTGTTGTTTTGTAGGGGTTTTTTGTGTGTGTGTTTTGTTTTTGTTTGTTTGTTTTTTGCCTTTTGCCTTTTGTTTATTTGCTTGCTCATTTGTTTTAGGGTGTTTGAGTTTGGAGAATCCTTGCATCAGGGCCTATCTCTAGAGGGGCTCTTGTCAATATATTTTGTGGTCTTACAGGATATGTCAGCATCCAGGTTTGGGGAAGATACAGATCCTGCTGGTATTGTTTCCCTAGGTCCAGATGTTGTCACTGTAGCCAGACTCAGTGCTGAATTGTTTAGCTTGGGAGTCATCACAAGCTCCCCACCCCGAAGCCCATGTCTAGTTTGAAAGGGAGGTATCAAGGAATCAAGTCCCCAGGGGTGGAGATTCACATGCTCCAAGTGGAAGGCCTTTTGTTGAAAGACTTGAGCTCAGTCATGCATGGATCCCAAAAAGGGAGGCAGTAGCTTGGCTTTTGCTGATTGCTTGTTGGCTCATACTAAGAACAGATTTGCTTAAGAACAGAAAAGAACCCTGGCTGGTGTGGCTCAGTTGGTTGAGCTTTGTCCCATGCACCAAGAGGTTTGATTCCCATTCAGGGCATATGCCCAGTTTGCAGGCTTGATCCCCAGGAGGGGGCGTGTAGGAGGCAGCTGATCTATGTTTCTCTCTTTCCCACTTTTCCTCTCTCTCTCAAAAAATAAATTTTAAAAACATTAAAAAAAAAAAACACAGAAAAGATGGTTTAATGACTTCCTCTGGTGAGCCTCCCCTCCCATCTCCCCCTCTAGGCAACCCATTTGCTCTGGGCCTGTTCCAATAATTCAGGTGTTCCTGTATTAGATGTAGATTGAGCTTCGGTGACTCAGTGATCATGATTTTAGCAAATGGACCTATAGGAGGCAGTAGAATGTAGGAGAGTCTCTGAGTAAGGTAAGGCCCAGGGAAGCAATCATGGAACCACCCTTTTACAGAGGCCTGCTGGCACTGAGGTGATCAATCTCCAGGGGTTGGGGGAACAGGAGGCAGAAAACTGGGTACTCTTAGTTCCCATGAGCTCCTCATGACATGTAATCTTCATTTTCTGCTGTCTTTGCGGGCTTGGACAAGTTTTTCTTAGTGTCTCTCACCCTAGGGTTGCCTTCCAGAAGAGGCACCTTTTGATTGGCTTGATTTCCCTTGCCCACCATCAAACTGCTGTGTGTAGACTGGGCTGATGAGGAAATGTGCAAGGCCTCAGTGCCCCTCGGCCTCTTCACAAAAGAAAAAGTTGGAAGGAGGTCATGGGTGGAGCCCTTGAGGGCCTGTCCTGTCCCCTACCAGTACATGGAATCTTTGTAGGCAGATGATGTACCTCAGCTGACCACAGTGGCATAAGTGACTCTGAATGAGCTCTCTTTCTCTCTGTCTGTGTGGCATGGCACAGGTTGCCAGTCAGCCTGAGCTTTCCTTGCATTGGAATGCTTCTAAAAGCTTGCCTTTGCCCTGGCTACAGCTCACTGTCCCAATCTAGCTGGCATTTTCTGCTGCTTGGAAGAAGTGAGTGAAAGCCATGTGCCTGCTCCGGCCAGGCCAGAGACAGATACACCTGTCAGGGGAAGGAGGAAGTGAAGGGGAGATGCAGGGTTTCTGGGGGCCAGGTTGGCTCAGAAACATATAGGTAGAAGAAACAGAGAGTGAGCCTAGTCCAGAGGTTCCACAGGGAGCCAGGGATTGTGTTTGGGGTGTTAAGGAGCAGCATGCACCTGAATTGGTCTGTACCTCACTCTTAAAGGTAACCTGACCAGAACCACAGCAGCCTGCCTAGAGGGTGGCGCCCTTCCCAGTGGGCCCAGACTGCCTAGCTCCTCCCCAGAGCTTTCCTCTCAGTGCCAAGGAGGTTTCCCAACCACCCTAGCCAAGTTTCCATATGTCATTAGCCAGCGTGTGGGAGCTTGGTGTGTGTCTGAGAGAGTGTCTGTAGAAGTGGACAGTTTCTTTTAAAACAGCCCTAAGGAGAGAAGTGAGTGTTCCCTCAAGCCCCTGGGTAGCCTTGGCCAAGAATCTGGGCCAATGAAAACAGTCTGGTCAGCTGCTCAACTTGTGGCATCAGCTCATAATAGCAGAAGTATGGACCGTCTGCTTGTGGTCTCAGTATTTGGTTTTGTACACCAAAGATGATCTGGCCCATCTTCTTCCCAGTGATGCATACCTCTGTGCGCTTGTGAGAAAAGTACAGACTCAGTTTCCCCAAGTCAATATTCTCTCTCTATCCTTGAACTTCCCAGAATTCACAGAAGCTGCTTGCAGGGTGGTTGGGATACATGGGGTGGTCGGCACACTTTACCATCTAGTACCACAAGTCTAGGTATCAGATCATCTCTCTTGCCACAGCCTCAGCCAGAGCTTTGCTATTTGTGCTCATTGATAATTCAATGTTTTGGGGAGTGGGCACAACTCCCCACAAATGACAAGTTGTCAGCAGGTCTCCTGGCACTGTTGGGACTGGGTGGTGCCTGGAAGTAATCTGGGTGACTCAGTGGGTGAAAGAAGGCCCTTCCTCCTGCTCCCTTGGCCAAAAAGACTTCCCTGGATTTGTAGATGTTGATCCAGATTCATCTGTCCTCTTTGGAAGACTGAAGAGGAGGTATTGGAGGAGAAAAGAAGGGTAGATGCAGGGTAAGATGCAGATGCAGTGCTGGTTTTGGTAAATCTGGAGCAGGCATAAGAGAGGGGGTCCCACAGGCCCTCTCGTGCTTCTTGTCAAGGCCCCAGACTGAGAAGGGCCTTCCTGCTGCATGCCCTGCCTGCCCTCTGGATGGTGGGTAGAGTCCTGACAGGGAGTGAGCCTTCCTCTTCTGTATATAGACTGAGCCAGTTTGTGCTCAGGAAAACCTAGTCATTTGTTGTTGATCTTGTCTGTGACATTTTTGTACAGTGGATTGCTACTGAGTGGCACGAAACAAAACAAAAGTCATTTTAAGCAAAGCTCTTGTTTTGGAAACTTGCTTTCTTTTGGTGTCAGTTTTGTATTATATTTTAAAGAATTCTTCATTTATATTGGTGTTATTGTGGTACAGAGAATAAG
Source organism: Myotis brandtii (assembly GCF_000412655.1). Classification (NCBI taxonomy): domain Eukaryota; kingdom Metazoa; phylum Chordata; class Mammalia; order Chiroptera; family Vespertilionidae; genus Myotis; species Myotis brandtii. The sequence goes on along the minus strand of NW_005357414.1, from coordinate 1,578,324 downwards.
ATTGTCTGATCTGTAATTATCTCTGCCAGAAAATTGGCAAATGACTCTTTCCCTCTTACTGCCCCCCCTTCCCCCATCCTTCCTCATTCCCAAGACAGATTGCTATGCACTGGGCAGACCATCCCTGTCGTCACTCCTTCTCCTCTGTGACTCCCTTTAGGACCAGTCTTTCTAATCCCTTTAAACAGCAGCAGGGTGAGTATTTTTTCTAAGCTGGTTCTTGGGTGCTCTGTGCCCCCACCAGTTTGCTCACCTCTTGGGGCATTTTGTAACATGTTTTCCCAGTTTTCTATAACCTTTTGATTGTACTGAAATGGTTTCTGCAATCACCTTTGGAAATAAATAGTCATTAATTTGTGTACTTGGCATTCTGCATTTTAGTCTTAGGTGTTTTTATTGTTGAAGATCCCTGAATGGAAAGGAACCCTCACCATTGGACTTGCTGTTACAATGTTTTCTTCATTTACTGTTATTAAAAGATTTATGAGAACCCAGGAGTCTTGGCCTTGCTTCCCAGAACCCTCTCAGAAGGCCCTCTGCTTTGAAAAGTAGACAAAAGAGGCTGTTAGTCACACACACCATGGAGGGGACCACCAAAGGGCAGCTAGTGCTCTCAGCACAGCTTTGCCCTGGGATCTGTGTGGCAGGATGTGTGGCCTTGAATTCCCACATGCTGCCTGCTTCCACCAGGGCTGCCAGGGACCCAGGGAGTCTTTTGCTCTTAGCAGAGCTTGTCTGCTGGGGACATCTGCTGGGTTCATTGCGCCCATGGTGCATGGAGCCAGGCTGGATGACTGAATTAGAGAAGGCGACTTTGAAGTCAACATGCTGAGGCTCACTCATCCCAAGTTCCCTGAGGACTGGCTCTGAGCTAGCACTCAACACAGGCCTGTGCCCAGCACAGGTCAGAATGGCCTATGGGGAGATGTGAATGCGATAACCCTATACTTTGGGAATAGTCAGACCTGCCTGCCCAAGGCTACCCACTGACCAGCCCATGGTGAGTCTGATTAGCCCAGCTTGCCTTTACACCAGACAGAGACCCTCCTTGGCATTTTACTGGTGTTGCTGCTTCTAGAAGGGACACAGCTGGCCAAAGTGGGACCCAGTGCTGGTGGATGTCCTCACTGGCCAGTATTTGGGCACCCAGACCATCAATGAGGCAGGGCCACAAAACCACCAGGTAGGACAAGTCATTTGTTCTTTTGCACCCCAGGTTCTCCATCTACAAAGCAGTAACTGTTATAGGCCATGGGAACAGCAC
>NW_005357414.1:1562580-1577024 GCF_000412655.1 Myotis brandtii | reverse complement strand
GACCAAACCTGGGTTCAGCAACCTCGGTACTTGGGTTCTGGCTAGGAAAGAATTCAGAGCAAGACCCAAACTGTAAGAGATGTATTGGGTAAATTACAGAGATAGAAAAAGTAATTCCTAAAAGATATGGGTTTAGCAAACAAGTTATAGAGGTAAAAGAAGAGCCCTTGGAGCTTGGCAGTGAGGAAGCTAATGGTGAGGTGCCTGGGGTGAGGAGGGAAATGGAGAGGGAAGGTAAAGGCATAGGCATGCTCCCAAGAGGGAGAGTGCACTGGGTCCTCCATCCTAAGGGTTTTAAGGGTGGCAATTTTAGGGGAGGTCCCAAGGATTTTTATGTATATATGTATATATATGTATATATGTATGTATGTATATATATGTATATATGTATGTGTATGTATATGTATACATATTGATTTCAGAGAGAAAGGGAGGGGGAGAGAGAGAGGTAGAAACACTAATGATGAGAGAGAATCATTGATCGGCTGACTCCTGCATGTCCCTCACTGGGGATCAAGCCCACAACCCGGGCATGTGCCCTGACCAGGAATTGAACCCCGACCTCCTGGTTCATAGGTTGATGCTCAATCACTGAGCCACGCCAACTGAGCCAGGGAAAGATCTTAATAGAATATTTAGAAGTTTTCCAGGTGTGTCCTTTCAGGAGGTTTGCATTCTCCAGTGCTCCAGGGCAAAGGGTCATTATTCAATGCTGCTGGGACTGGAGCTGAAATAAAACTGAAGCATAGATGTTATCTCTAAGGAGGAAAGGTCAGGGGGCCCAAACCTCCTGACTATTGATATGCTAGGGGAGGAAAAGTCATCCTGTGGGTGAGGTCCCACCCTACAATTAATTGCCAATTGTTAGGCACCTGGGGCTCTCTATCTTGGTGACTTTCTGTACTTGGCCCATTGTCCTTGCTTTGCTCATGTCTAACTGCTTACAGCATAACTATGACCATGAGCCAGGTAAGATGCTAAATCTCTCTATACACAGTACCTCCTGTGATACCCACAAAAGCACAGTGAGTTGACCAGTAATGCTGTCCCCACCTGACAGACAGAGCTAATAAATGAGAAGCTGGATTGTGAAGCCAGTTTATTAGACTCCAAAACCCTTGTGCTTTACACTCACCCCCAGACTCCATGGTCTGTTTGGGCTGCTGGGGTTACTAGGCAGACCTTGCACACGGGCCCCAGCCCTGAAAGAGATAGGAGGAAATGTGGGCGGAGAGCCAGGAAATGATGTGGAAGGCAAGAGAGGGGAAAGTAAGACCATGACTGCATGACAGAGAGGAGTCAATCCTATTGTTTCTGCTGCAAGCAGGCCTGACCCTGGCAAGCCTCAAAGCAGAGCTGAAAGGCATAGAAGTTGGGAGGTGGGGGAGACACAAGGATTCAGGCTAGAGATGGCCCAGGAAGAAGGAAGAAAAGAGGCTGTTGGATGGAGGGGACAAAAGTTGGGCCCATGACCTTTCTGTGTCTCACTTTTCAGAAAGAGCTAAATACCAATGACCTAGGCCCTCCCTTTTCCCTGGGCTAGTGCTTCTGCCTTTGTCCCAGTTCCAGTCTTTTCCCCATCTGTAGGCAATGGTCTTTCAAATGCAAATATGACTCCCTCATTTCCCTGGGCCTTGTAAACACCTATGCTTCCTCTCCTCATCCCCAGCCACCCCCAATCCCCCTCCCAATTACTCAGGGAGAGACCCTCTTTTTCAGGCATACCTACTCCATTTATTCTGGCCTTGCCATTTCCAGCTCTGTTGCCTTTCTCTTTGTGGTGTTTTATCAGCTCACCACTCTCTCTTCTCATCCAAAGGCCTCAGCTCAAGGGTCATCTCCTGTGAACAATCTTCCCTGAGCCCCAGTTCACATTAGATTCCTCTCCATTTGGCTCCCACAGCACCTATTGCTCACTCCTAGGCTGCAATTTCCCCCCTCTTGTGTAATTCCTTAAGGCTCTCTCTCACACTGTGGACATTGAGCTTCTTGAGAGCAGGGTGGGATCTTATTTATTCTCCAGCCCCTGGCACAGGATCTTCTCCATAGAATGTAATCTTTGAGCAATGATCTTATCTTGGAGTGCTGCAAAATCTTGGGAGGCACTATTGTTACCTGAAGGCGAATCTTTGGCTATGTAACTATCGCCCATCTTGTGAGTTTTGCCCAGGCTGTGTGTCTTTGTTTGCCCAGGCACCTCAAGCTCTAGCCTCTGGGCCTCCTTGCTGAGGGGCCCATCCTACTTATCTGCAGGGCTCTGTGAGGTTGGGATCCTGGATGAGGTGGCGGTGTAGGGGTGGAAGAGAACTGAGACAGTATCTGTTCCCCCTGACTCTTCCCCAAACCTGTGGGTAGAAGATGAGGAAGGAACCATCCATCTGCTTTTCTATGTCCTTGGCTAATCCCCACCAGGTTCATCCCCACCAGAGTCACCCTTCATTTCCTGGAGCACACAGAGTTGGTGTTTGCATGGCAAAAGCCCCACCAGCCTATGGAATGCATCATCTATACCTTAGATGGGTAGGGAGCAGGTTTAGATGATTACTATCTGATCCCCCAGTGAATTTTTCCCTTATCCTGGTTTGCCAAAGCCAGTGGAGGAACAGAGATACACAGATGTCAATTTGACGAATGCAATGCCTTTTTCAAAGGATATGTGGTTTGCTAACTTTGGCAACAAACAAGGCTGGCCTAATCCAAAGTCAAGGACTGTCTGTTACTGCCTGTACCTTCCCCTCTTCCAGTCAGCCTTTACCCAGCATCTCAATTGCACATCTGGGATGTCTGAGCTTGGTAAAGGAGTTTAAGTATGTCCCAGGGAGGCAGTAAGGAAGGCTGCTCCTGTTGCTAGTGGATGACCCAAAGGGCTTTGTCCTTCACAGCTGACTTCCTAACTTCTCTACAGCTTCTCCTACATCTCAGCCGGCTGGTAGCCTCAGCATCTCACAATGAGGCAGGTCTTAGCAAGGAGGGTGATGCTTCCTTGATGTATCTCTGATAGGTAACAGGACCCATATAGGTGTTCTTCTTTCCAAGGACCCATCCACAGCTGTACCTCTGCTCAAATGGCCAGTTCTCCGTGGTCTCTTCTGCCTCTCCTCTCTATCCAAGGGGCCAGCAGAGGTACTGCCTGCTTTTGCTGTCACTTCAGCTATGTTTTCCTCTTCCCTAGTTCCCAGGACCCCCAATCCCTTTGCTATTATATTTTTAGAAAGACCCTGGGCTCTCCAGGACATAGCCTCAGATTTCTGGAATGTTGGAGCTGACAAGGTACCGCTCATACAGAGGCTCATAAATTTTCCGGCATATGAGAATCACTTGAGAAGCTTTAAAGACAGTTTCAATGCCCAGGCTTCACCCTAGCCAGTAATTCAAAGAAAACTTTTTTTTTGTTTTTTTAAGTTTCTAGGCTGTGAGTCATCTCTTTGAACTGACCATCTCCACCACTGTTTTTTTTTTAATGAAAATTTTAAGACATAACAAAAGGTATAAAAATAATATCTCAGTCCAGCTTAAGAAAAAGAACATTACCAGTACAGTGGAAGCCCCCTCTCCACAGGTTTGGAAATTGTTCCTCAGAGCTTCAGGGAGCCTGGGGAGGTACCTTAGAGGCCAGCTGGGTTGAGGGATGGGTGAAGGCAGTATGGTTGGGGGTTCTTCTGGCCTTTTCCCTTGCTTCACCCAGAACAAAACCAATTTTATTGTTTTGTACATGGAGGATCTGTAAAAAATTTCATTGGGAAAACGATTTAAAAGCCACTTCTTTGTACCCTCACTAGTTCTGTCTGTACCTTATCCTAGATAGTGGTTGCAGTGTAATAGTTGAAAAAACATGAAGGTAGGACTCAGCAGATGGGGCCTGCAGTTCCAGTTTTCCGTCCCCTCTTAAGTCCTGGGTGCCCTTGGTCAAGTCATATCTCTCTGTACTCCAGGGCAGCTGTGAGACATCCAGTGGGATATGGGTGTGAGAAGGCTTTCTAAACAATAAAGTTCTGTCCAATGTATAGGTGTTTTTATCTTCAGACAGTATAGTTGCTATGCTTGTTCTCAGAGCCCAGAGGTTAGTTGTGGTTTTGACTACACTCATCCACTGTGCCTTAATGGGCCCCATGTGGTGGGGTATGGAGGAGAGGTGATGGGGTGCATTGTATAAGCAATAGCATGACATACTTTAATCAGCAATTTATTTTTCTCTTTCCCTGGTACATAAAGAAGTGGATATTTTACAACCTGAGGCATCTTAGAGTCGCTGAAATTCCATGATTGTTACCTTTTTTCCTTTTCTTTCCCCCATGAGAGTCACCACCGGGCTAGAGAAAACCCCTTTGGGAAAACTTATAAACAAACTTTTAGCACATAGCCTCATTTTAACACTACATCCAGCTTCTACCCAGGCCAGGTAAGTTTTCTGCTTGCTGACCAAAAGGGGGCCCACCATGTTGAGTTATCTCTTAAGGCAGATGGTTTGTGGGATATGAGAGGAAGGAGGCAGAGTACACCTGCATAAGATAGCCTACCATGCCAACTACATGGAGGGATGAAGGGTGGAGGAAGCCAGAAAGAGAGTTGGGGAGGGAGCCAGACAAGCCAGGTCCTCAACAGCTCTGGTTTCTTTATTTCCCAACCACAGCCTGGCCAGACAGCTCAGCCTGCTTCCCTGGGGAACTCCCAGGTCTAGTCATTGCCAGAGATGAGCTAGAAGAGAAAGGGGGTGGGAAAGGAGTCCAGCCTGATCCAAACTCCCTGGGTTGATGTAAGTGGCTGTCTGGCCCACACAGAGGAAGACAATGGTTTTCTCACCTCTTCCAATAAGGTGTAAGAAGGCTTAGTTAGTGGGCCTTCTAAAGAAAAGCACCACTTTACCCAAGGGTAGCCTAAGCCATAGACATTCACTGCAGTTGGAAATTACCATTAACCTTCTCTCAGTTCTGGCAGACACTCTAATTAAGCATGGTTCTTACAGCCTTTAGGCCAAACTCTTCCAGAAGGGGAATGAGTAAATCCAGTGGGATCCAGGGACATGGGCACAGGAAGCAGTTTTTGGACGTTCTTTCCCCCCACCCCCAACCCCAAGAGCTTAACAAGACATGCTCAGCGGGGATTACAGCCGCCCTCATGTAACTGGGTTAAAGTGTTGGCCTACTTAGGCCCCTCCTGCAGTAGCCTCTGTAAAAGCTGATGAGGCCAATTATGGGGCTATTTCTGAGTCCTAGTTGTGTACCCAGAAGCCTGGGGGCAGGCAGTCCTCCTGTGACAAAAAAGACAGTAACTAAGGTTGGACAGCCAAGGACAGAGTCTACTGCCCTTGAGAGCCATGCTATCAGACCTCATGTGCCCTTATGTAAGAAAGAGTCAAATAACAAGTTTAAGTCTCTGGATTTTGAACTTCAGGAATCAAACCAACTAGCCCTGGCTGGGTGGCTCACTTGGTTGGAGCATTGTCCATGCACCAAAAGGTTGCAGGTTCAATTCCCAGTCAGGGTAGATACCTAGCTTGCAGGTTTGATTTCCTGGTTGGGGTGGGTATTGGAGGTGACTGATAGATGTTTCTCTCATATCCATGTTTCTCTCTCTCTCCCTTCTCTCTCTCTAAAATCAATAAAAGCATATCCTTGGAAAGGATTAAAAAAAAAAAGAGTCAAACAACTAATCGGTTTACAGGGAAACACATGGTCCTATATCTTTACCATCTCCAGCCCTACAAAGAGATAATGGATGGTCACAATGAAGTCTTCAATGTAGTAACTAGCCTCCACTAAGTAGATTCTGTGCACTTAAAGCAGATTATTATTTAACATCTCTGAGCCTCAGTTTGCTCATCTATAAAACAGCAATAATAATAGTACCTGGTGTGAGGTACTATTTCATAGAACTGGTGTGAGGACTGAATACACAAACACAAAGCACTTATCACAGTGGTTGGCACATTGTAAGAATTGTTTACATAAATGTTAGATGTCACTACTACCGCCATTACCATCACCACTGCTACCATCATTGTCACCATTATCCTCATCCTATCAAGACAGTAGAGTGAAGTATTAAAAACTCAGTCTCTGGAGCCTGAAAAACTTGGTTTGAATTCTGACTGGTGACCTTTGATAACTGATAGCCTCTTTGAACTTGATTCTTATTCTATAAAATGGGAAATTCATAAAGCTGTTGAAAAGTGTATCACATGGTCCTTAGCGCACATGTGCGCTCACTAAATGTCTATTATAATTAATTAAAAAGGGGTGATTAAGATCAGTGGTTTCCAAGGCTGGTGGGGAGGGAAGGATGATTAGATGAAGCACAGATGGATATTTAGGGCAGTGAAACTGCTCTGTATATTATGATGAATGCATTTCATTGTACATTTCTCAAAACCCTTAGACTATACAATATCAAGAGTGAACTCTAATGTAAACCATGAACTTTGGATGATAATGACGTATCAATGGAGGTTGACTGATTGCAACAAATGTACCACTCTGGTGTGGGATGTTGATAGTAGGGGAGGCTGTCTGGGGAGAGGCAGGGATCAGGGAGTATATGTAAACTGTACTTTTTGCTCAACTTTGCCATGAGCATAAAATTGTTCTAAAATTACAGTTTACTGTAATGGAAGAAATAGATTCCATTTATTTAAAAGGAAGAGAAAGAAAAAAAAAAACCACAAGTGATCATACTAGGTTGTTATAAATTTGGGATGTTAATTACAATCCCCATGGTAACCACTAAGAAAATAAATAAAACATACAGAAAAAGGAAATGAAGACTGAATCAAAATGGTGCATTAGAAAGAATGCAAAAAACACAAAAGAATGAATTATTAGAGGAATTGTGGAACAAAAAAGATATGACATGTAGAAAATAAATATCACAATAGCAGAAAAAAGCTTTCATTATAAGTAATCACTTTAAATGTAAATAGATTACACCCAACAATTAGAAGACAGATATTGGAACCCAGCCGGATAGCTCAGTTTGTTGGAACATCATCCTGTACACCAAAAGGTTGTGGATTCTATTCCCGGTGAGGGCACATACCTAGGTTGTGGGTTTGATCCCCAGAGGCAGCCAATTGATGTTTCTCTCTCATCATTGATCATTCTATTTCTCTCTCTCTCTCTCTCTTCCTCTCTCTCTAAAAATCAGTGAAAACGTGTCCTTAGGTGAGGATTATAAAAGAAAAAAATTGACACTTTTAAAAAAGACAGATATTGGCAACATGGGTTTTAAAAAGGCATGATTTAACTACATCCTGTTTACAAGAGACTCAATTTAGATTCAAAGATACAAATAAAATAAAAGTGAAAGAATGGGAAGAGTAGTAACCAAAAGAACTAAGATGGTTAAATAATACCAGGCAAATAGATTTTAAGTGAAAAAAATTGATAAAGAAGATAGAGAAGGGCATTTTATTGATAAAATGATTGATTTATAAAGAATATATAACAATTATAAACATATACATACCAAATAACAGCTCTAAAAGATATGAAGGAAACATTAATGGAACTGAAAGAAGAAATAGATAGTTCTACCATAATAGGTGGAGACTTTTATATCCCACTTTAAATAATGGATAGAACACTCAGACAATAGATCCATAAAGAATAGAAGACAATACTATCAACTAATTAGACCTAAAAGACATATACAGAATATTCTACCCAACAAGAGCAGAGCACACATTCTTCTCAAGTGTACATGGAACATTCTCCAGGATAGACAATATGTTAGACCATAAAACAATTCTCAATAAGTTTTATTTTTTTATTTTTTATTTTTTTCTACTTCAATAAAGCTGTTTTTATTTTTTTAATAAGTTTTAAAAGATTTGAATCAAAGTATCTTCTCTGAACAAATGGAATGCAGCTAGAAATCAATAAGAGAAGGAAAAATAAAAAAAAGAATATGAGGAAATTAAATAACATACTCTTAAATAACCATTGGGTTAAAGAAAAAAGCACTAGGAAAAACTAACATGCTTTGAGATCAGTGAAAATGAAAATACAATATACCAAAACTTATGAGATATGGTGAAAGCAGTGCTCAGAGTTAAATTTGTAGCTGTAAGCATCTGCATTAAAAAAGGAAGCTCTGAAATCAACACCCTAACTTTATGTGTTGAAGAACTAAAAAAAGAAGAGCAAACTAAACCTAAAGCCAACAGAAGGAAGGAAACAATAAAGATTAGAGCAGAGATAAATGAAATAAGGAAAAAAATAAAATCAATTAAACAAATAATTGGTTCTTTAAAAAGATCAGCAAAATTGAAAGATCTTTAGACTTCAAGAAAAAAGACACAAATAACTAAAATTGAAAATGAAATCAGGGATGTTATGACCAACCTTACAAAAATTCAAAGGATTATAAGAGAATATTATAAGCAGTTGTATGCCAACAAATTAGATAAGTCTTGAAATGGACAAGTCCCTTGAAACACAGAAATTACCAAAACTGACTCTAGAAAATAGAAAATCTGAGTTTGAATCAGTAATCAAAAACCTCCCAACTGCCCTGGCCAGTGATGCTCAGTGATTAGAACAGCGGCCCACACACCGATTCCCAGTCAAGGGCACACACCAGGGTTGTAGGTTCAATCCCTGGCCCCAGTCAGGGTACATGTGGAGGCTACCAATCCATGTGTCTCACATCCATGTTTCTCTCTCTCTCTCTCTCCACACACACACATGCACAAAACTTCCCAACTAACAGGGTCCATTGGTTAATTCTGCCAAACATGTAGAGATTTAACACTACTCCTATTCAAATTCCTCCAAAAATAGAAGAGGAAGGGACACTTCCTAACACATTCTATAAGGCCAACATTACCTTGATACCAAAGCCAAAGATACAAGAAAAAAACTACTGACCAGTATCCTTTATGAGTACAGACACAAAAATCTTCAGCAAAATATCAGCAAACTGAACCCAACAGCACATTAAAAGGATTATACACCATGACCAAGTGGGATTTATCCCAGAAATATAAGGGTGACTCAACAAGATAATCAACTAATGCAGTACACCACATTAATAGAACACAGGAGGAAATGATCTTTTCAATAGACACAGAAAAAGCATTTGACAAACATCAACACCCTTAGCAAGCTAGGAATAGAAAGCAAGTTCCTTAACGTGATAAAGGACATATATGTAAAGCCCACAGCTAACATCATACTAATTGGTGAAAGACTATAAGTTTTCCTCTTGAGACCAGAAACAAGATAAGAATGTCTGCTTTCACCTCTGCTATTCAACATTGGAAGTCCTAGCTAGAGCAATTAAGCAAAAGAAAGAAATCAAAGGTATCCAAATTAGGAAGAAGTAAGACTATATTTATAGATGATTTTATTGGGGGTGCCAAAAGTAGATTTACAGTTGTGAGTATGAAAAATATAGTTTATTCTTGTATTATTATTTATTAATTATTGTATTATTTTCCATATGAACAAATATAAACCTACTTTTGCCCACACACATCTATATATAGTGAATGGTATTAACATTAAATGCACACACAAAAAACTAATGCTATTGAATGCACACACACACACACACACACACAAACTACTAGAGCTAATAAAGTTTCAGGGTATAAGATCAACAAAAAAATTAGTCGTGTTTCTATATGCCAGTAATGGACAAAATGAAGAGGAAGTTAAGAAAACAATTCTATTTAGAATAGCATCCAAAAGAATAAATTTGGCCTAGGAGTTAAGAAAGCTTATACATTGAAAATTACAAAATATTTCTGAAAGAAATTAGACTTAAATAAATGGAAAGGCAGCTCCTGCTCATGGATTGTAAGACATAATATTGTTAAGATGCCAATGTGCTGCATAATGATGGATGTTTCAGTCAGTGACGAATTGCATATATATCGGTGATATACAATATAACCTCCGTGTATAGTAGGCTACACTACCTAGATTTTTGTAAGCGCAGTCTATGATGTTTTCACAATGGTGAAATGGCATAAAGAAGGATTTGTCAGAATGTTTCCCCATTGTTAAGTGGTGCATGACTATAGTCCTTAAAATGATCTACAGATTCATTGCAATTCCTATAAAAAATGCATTTTTTTTGCAAAAATGGAAAAGCCAATCCTCAAATTTCTAAGGAATCTCAAGTATCCTTGAATAGCCTAAACAATAGTGAGAAAGAAAAGCAAGGCAGGAAGACACACTTCCAATTTCAAAACATACTACAAGCTAGAGTAATCAAAACAAGGTTGTACTGGCAGAAGGATAGACATATAGATCAATGAAATAGAATTGAAAGTCCAGAAATAAACCCAAATCTCTGTGGTGAATTGATTTTCAACTAGGGTACCAAGACCATTCAGTGGCAGAAAGAACAGTATTTTCAACAAATGATATTGGAACAAATGAATAGCTACATTAAAAAAAATTAAATTGGACTCCAACCTCGTACCACACAAAAATTAACTCAAAATTGATCAACAACCTAAATATAAGGGCTAAAACTATTCAAAGAAAACATAGGGGTAAATATTTATGATCCAGAGCATAGCAATGGATTCTCAGATTTGACACCTAAAACAAGAGCAACAAAAGAAAAAATAGATAAATTGGACTTCACAAAAATTTAAATTTTTTGTTCATTACAGGACATTATCAAGGATGTGAAAAAAGCTAACTATAGAATGGAGAAAATATTTTCAAATCATTTACCTGATAAGAATTTAATATCTTGAATATATTTTTTTAAATCTTACAATTCAACAACAAAAAGACAAGGAACCCAACACAAAACTTGGCAAGGGACCTAAATAGACATTTTTTCCAAAAGATCAATAAACACATAAGATTTTCAACATCACTGGTGATTAAAGAAATGCAGTTTAAAACCCCAATGAGATTGTATTTCACACCCACTAGGATGACTATAACCAAAAAGACAGATAATAACAAGTATTGGTGAGGATGTGGAGAAATTGGAAACTTCATCCATTACTGGTGGGAATGTAAAAATGGTGCATGCAGGCCCTATGGAAACAATTTGATGGTTCCTTAAAAAACTAAACAGAATTACCATATGACTCAGCAATTCCATCCAAGAAAATGGAAACATATATCCATACAAACACTTAGACAAAAATGTTTATGTAGCATTATTCATAAGAACCAAATGTTTGAAAGAGCCCAATGTTCATCAATGGATGAATGGATAAACAAATTGTGGTATATACATATGATGAAATATTATTCAGCCATAAAAAAGAATGAAATAAACATGCTACAACTTGGGTGAAAGAAGCCAGTGGCAAAAGATCACTCATTGTATGACTCCAATTGTATGATATATCCAGCTTAAGCAAATGCAGGAAGATGGAAATATTAGAGGTTACTTAGGGGATGGGCAAGGGAGGAATGGGGAGCAGCCTCTTAATGGGATAGGGTGTTTTTATGGAGTGATGAAAAAGTTTTAAAACTAGAGAGAACTGGTGGTTGTACAACACTGTGAATACACCCAATACCACTGAATTGTATGCTTTAAAGTGGTTAATTGTATGTTATGTGAATTTCACCTCAATAAAAGAAAATGTCAAAAAAAAGGAGGTGGAAAGAAAGGAATTTCTTTTTAAGTTTTAAGTGCCCTGTGCACCCCGCTTGCAGAACTCACTTTATAACCTTCTCTAGCCTAAAGGGTGTTGCCTGCCCTTTCCCAGCCAAGGGCTATTAGCAATTTCTATTTGACCTTTCTCAAGGCCAGAGATTCTTCTGAAATGGTACAAACCCAAGTGGGGTAGTAAGGGGCCATTATTCCCATCTACTCAGGAACAATCACATCCTGTTTGAATAACCAGATTAACACCTTGTTCCCCTTTTAAATTCCATCATTCATGAGTACAACGGACCACATATGCTAGGCCAGATAAACAAGAACCAAGTCACCAAAGGGCATGGTTTCATATACAGAGGTCACTATGGACACCCACCACTGTCCCAGACCACAATTGTGGGAAAGGGGCCATTGTTGAGGCCTATGCCAGCAGGGTGGCAATGTGTCCATGCAGAGTTCCTGGAATTCATTTGAATGTTTGAAGTAGAGAAAGTTTAGGGAAATGTTTGCATTACTCACACTGGTACTGTCCTTCAAAAAAGATGGGGGTTTCCCACACTTTCCAGTCCAACATACCCTTTGTACTCTGCCAGGATTATGTAGGAGTGGGGAATATGACTGCCCCATCCAGCTGTCTGGCCAACTCTATCTCCCATGCTGATACACATGAATCCAATTACATATGTTGACACATACAGTAACCTTGGATCAATCCAGAATACCATTTAGATGGAAATGCTAGTTTGATGAAAAGGGACTATAGCAACTCATTTCAAATCTGCCTTGTGTTCAGGCAATAGTTACAACTCTCAGCAGCTTCCTGTCGGTCAAAATATGTGATTTAAACATTCTATTGTGTGCTAGATGTGTTTCCTGTTTTACAATGCCAACTTTAATATAGCCTTCCTGCCCTTTCTTAGGTAGCAGGTGATTCAGAAAGTTACTCTGATTCCCCTCTTTAGATGGTATACCCCTACTATTCTTTCCTCCCCCTACCCCATAAATGGATCCCCTCCCCGCCATGGGATAATTTTTCAACCAATAGACATGCTATAAATTTTCTTTTCCTCAGGCCTTAAGGCAGCTTCTTAGAGCAATGTGCCTAGTATCCACCTGTGCTCTTCTCTCTCTCCTGGACATGGGAGGGGCCTGAGGGCAGTTTTGTAGTAAGAAACATAACTTTCAGCCACCAAATGCCATTCTGCATATACATAAATATGTTGCTTAGACAATCACATAATTTCTCTCCCAAACACCTTGCACATTCCCCTAGATAGGGAGCAAGACAGCCACATTTTAGGAACAGAAACAATCTCTTTCTCCACTCACCAAGTTATGACCATGCCCAATTCAGGGTGGTTTTTGCTGCTGACATGGTGGAGGGCCAAAGAAATGCCACTCCCAACAGGGGCAGTACAACCCTGCTCTAATATCACTCTGAAATGGGAGCCATGTAGGGATAACCTGTAAATCCAGGCTGATGTTGCCTGGGCCCTAGTGTGAATGACTTTCCCCAACTAGACCTAACTTGTATGCCCCTCACAATGCTTAGCTCAGAGTAGACTGTTAATCTGTGTTACAAAATTATACTATATTCATTCTGTAACCAAGCACAGTGCCATGCCTCTGGGGGTACAGGCACTCAATAAATATTGATGGATCGTGTTGAGCCTGACATTTGGGAGGAAAAGGCCAAAATGGAAAAGATGAAATGACGGCTTGCTAAAGACTCTCAAAATAACTAGGCATGTGGTGGCTCTAGTAGTGGTTTTCAGATTGTCCTGTGGGACCTGGCATTCTGTTGGAACTGATCCAAGTTTCCATAAACATTTGATTCAAAAAAAGTGTGTGGTTTAAATGTATAATATCTATAAACTGTATTAAAAAACGAAAAAACACCTAACAGAAACACCTCATGTGTTACATTCTGAATAGCAATTGAAGACCATCAATGGGTTAGCAGAGCCTTTGGATTGACTTATTTCTGTTGAAATCTCAGGAGGAATGCTTCTCTTGCCTGAACTTCTTGTAGGCCTTCTCAGGTCTCTCTCGGGAGGTTGAATGCACCAGAATTTTACAATTTAGGCCCTATACATACATACCCACTCTCATAAAACAACACAAGTGAAATATCACCTCTTCTCTACAAATCAGGACCTTCTTGCTGTTGTACAGCCAAAACAGGATCTCTCTATATAAAAGCCTAAGTGACTGGCTGACCATCCGGTAGCTATGACACACAATGACCACCAGGGAGCAGACACTCAATGCACAGGCATAGAAACATGGAACAGACTGAAGAATCTCAGAGGGAAGGGGAGAGGGTGGGAAGAGATTAACCAAAGATCTTATATGCATTCTAGAGGCCCCGTGCACGGATTCGTGCACTGGTGGAGTCCCTTGGCCTGGCCTGCAGAAATTGGGCTGAAACCATCTCTCTGACATCCCCCGGATTGCGAGAGGGCAGAGATCAGGTTGAGGGACCCCACCAGTACAGGAATCTGTGCACCGGGCCTCTAGTACAGAAATAAGTGGAGACTATAACTGCAATTGTCATCAATTATTCCCAATTGCAATTTTTTATAGTCATTAAAATAGTGTCATCATTTCATTAACTTTATAAGTAACTAGAGGCCAAGTGCATGAAATTCATGCATGGGGGGGGGGTCCCCTCAGCTCAGCCTGCACCCTCTCCAATCCGGGACCCCTCAGGGGATGTCCGACTGCCGGTTTAGGCCTGGGGATCAGGCCTAAACCGGCACTTGGACATCCCTCTCACAATCTTGGACTGTTGGCTCCTAATCACTCACCTGCCTGCCTGCCTGATTGCCCCTCGCTGCCCACCCCTGCCAGCCTAATTACCC
>NW_005357414.1:1548425-1561335 GCF_000412655.1 Myotis brandtii | reverse complement strand
CTGGTCACCCCCAACTGTCCCCCTTGCTGGCCTGGTCGCCCCTCACAGCCCCCCCGCCAGCCTGGTTACCCATACAGCCCACTGCTCACTCGTTTGGTCGTCCCTCACTACCCCCCCTGCTGGCCTGGTCACCCCATGCAGCCTGCTTGTTCAGTCGTATGGTTGTCCCTCACTAACCCCCCTGCCGGCCTGGTCATAGACAGCTACCTTGTGAGGGCATGATGGTCAATTTGCATATTACTGCATTATTATATAGGATTGTTATATGTTTGCACTTTATAACAATGAGATACTGCATTTAATCTAATATTTTTAACATATTGAAGGGCCAGCTAAGATTTTGATTAAAAAAGCAAAGAGGTTCTTTCACCATGGAGGGAGACTAAAGGCTGAACAAATTACCAGACCCCTGTGACTTGCCTGAGACTGTTTAAAATGGGAGCATGGGCTCAAGGACTCCAGGGCAGGCAGTGACCACAGAGGCATGTAATGCAGCCACTTTCCAACTGCCCAGTGCGTGCTCCAGACTTAGTGCATCCTACATCTAACCTCTCTCGAACTAATGCGATCATCTGTCATGATGGAAATCAACAATTGCATGCCCCCCACCAGCCCTCTGGGTCAGTCCATTTATACAATTTAAGATGCACAGTCAATACACTATGAACATAATATATTAAAAGTCATTTTAAACACAGTTATACTAGTAATTAAGTTCTTGGGAGGAGATCAGCTGGCTTCAAACAGTGCTTATGACTCAAGGCAGTTTCCTCTGATTCTTGAAAGATTTCTTTCAACAGGCTTGGGGTTTGGAACAGGAGATTGAACCATGGGCCACAGGATCACGGAAGGCTTTTTAATGTAGTGGACAAAGTAGTATGCCCAAGGCCTGCTTCAGTTGTATCTTCCCACTAAATTATTCCCCCTGCAAGTGAAAAACCTGGGCAAACAGGTGGGAAGCCATCAGAGCTTACTTAGCCGAAATCCACACTTGTCTCAGCTCATGCAGTCAGAGATGCACAGGGTGGGAAAAGCCATTCTCTGAATGGGCTGTCATTCACTGATTCTCTTGACTGGTAGCTCTGAATCCAGGTGTGATATCCTCACAGCATACTTTCCCCAGCTCACACTGATAGCACCTTTTGGATATGGTAGTATTTTCCATCAATAGAGAGCCACTGTCTCATCCCTCACAGCCCTGCTTGTTCTCTGAAGCAGTGAGCTATTTAAAAGGTGCCTAGTGGGGCATGAAATCTAAAGAGGAAATGCTGAAACTCTGGGAAGAATTTAGATAGGTACAGTGTGATTACTGAAGTTGAAATCTGTTCAGACCATTGAGTTAACCACTAATGCTATAAAAATGAATGCTGTGGACTCATTAAATTACTTCATTCTACCTGAACCTATTAATATTGTCTAAATCATTTTTAAAATCCCATGTACCATTAAACATGAATGATGAAACTGGGTAAACCTTGAGCAGATGGCGGCCTTAATGAAGCACTATTCAAACCACAATCGTACTCTAGAATCTGAGATGGCTGGTTTTAGTTACTATGATTGACATAAGCACGTGTCATAAAATTCCCATGTGTCATCAAATTCACATAGGAAACGGGGCATTGGGGCAATGTAACAGAAAATTGCCCTGCATATATTCACTAGCAATTAATCCTGAAATATTCATGATGAAACTGAGACAGCGAATGATTTAGAAAAGGCAAAAGTATTTCAACAATGTCCTTGGTAGCCTTTCCAGAGAGAGAAAAGGCAACAGCTGATAGTGGTAGCCCAGCAAGAGATTCTGTTCTTGCTGCAGACTCTTCTCTGGCCCTTGAAAGTCAGGAGCACCAGTTGCCCTGCCATATGTTGGCATTTCCCAAGCCCAAGTTGTGAATAGAGTTAATCTCATCCCACTCTGGAAATGGAAAAGTAACAGATAATGAGTTTAACTCTGTGGTATGCCTATTGTGTGTATGAATGTGTACCAGCTCCGAGTGGCCATATTTTGGGTATTTTCAGATTCTGACCTGTAGTGAGAAAATGGCAAAGCCTTGATGGCAAAAGAAAGGCTTCCCACCTCGTCAGATGGTTTCACTGAATGGCACTGAACCAGCTTACAAAGGGGAAACACTGATTTGGAAGAAATTTGGAGTGGGTTTAAGCATAGCTAAGCTGTCCCAGAAATTCAAGTTGGATGCTTGTCTCAGATCCGTGAGCAGCATAGACCATCCAGTAAAGGCTAGACTATCTCACCAAGCCAGGGTTCAGGACTAGGCAAGATGAAAAAGGCAAATGATATGGTAGGGAACAGCTGAAGGCAGATGAGGTATTCCAAGTGCTAGTTTGGAAATAAATCAATGCCAGTTCCAAAGTATATTATTTCAAAGTCTTCCACTGTGAGTGTTTTAGTAAGAAGTACCCACGAGACCAATATCCAATGAGGCAGGTTAAAGAAAGAGACAACAAATGGTAACTCAGTTTTAACATTTTATTGGGTAAATGAGTTTAAAGGTAATAACAATAGTGTCAAAACTACTACAATATCTTTCCACAGCCATACCTTACAGACCCACATAAACCTTCTCATTTTATTTTGCTCTTTTATATTTTAAAGCCAAACATGTCATATAAAATGCCCATTTCCAATAGTTTCTTCAAACTACTAAGCAATTAAATGTGGAAGGAAGGAGGATGTAGTTATACTTGAAGGGATTTCAGGTAATCTCTGATGTCTTACTGTAATCAAAAACAGGTTCCTAAGAAAGAAGGAAAAGACAAGCTACACCAGGTAGCTTTTGCTCATTACAAGTCTCACTATGACATCACCAAAAACTCATTATGCTGGTGACTGATTCAAAGTGATTTCGGGGAACATATAAAACACTAAAATAACTTAGAAACTAGATCCAAATATTTCAAAAGTAATCAACTTTGATATACAAAAACAGTCAGAGGTGGTTACAAAAGTGTTTTCTCAGTGCGTCTATGTACCAGCGCAGTTACTGGGTCCAGAGCAAAATAAAAGGTTTATTTTCTTCTGAAACAGTAATAAAAAACAAGGAAAACGTATCTTTGTATATAAAGGATCAATGCTGGTCTTAAGAATAATGTAATCAGAAACCCTTAAATCGAGAGGCACACAACAGGTTTCCGTTTTTAAAAAATAAAAGGAAAGTCACCAGTTTATTTAAATGGAGGAGGTTCTCACACCCCCAAATAAACTTAATTCAATTTAATATCACTAGCAAAAATCACTTAGAAACTGTACAAAAATAAAAAAGTTAACACATTTAATCCTGCAAGGTTTTTGTAAGGACTGGAAGGCAGGCTTTTGGAGCAGCATTTGGGCATGGCTGGGGGCTTCTTTGGTTTGATCTAACACACATAAGAGATGGAACCTATTCCAGATGACAGTTTCAAATTTCCTGCACATTTGAAGACATGAAAAGAGGCCAGTACACAAACTTCTGGTGTGCTGGGTATTGGGACTGAATGCATGGGACTGAAAGTCTTACAATTCTTTAAGTGGGGTGGGGGGAAAGAACAAGCCTTGCACTTCCTCCATCAATCACACCAACTTCTTATGGTAGGGGAGACTAGAAAGGGTAGTAGCACATTCTCGTGCAGTCAGAAGGCCACTTAATGAGGGGGGAGAAATTGTTCTTTTAGAATCTGGTACCTGGCTGACCTTGTTTAAGGACAAGAAAATCCTTCCAGAAATGGAAGCCTTTCGCTACATACCAAAGTAAAATGCGTACGATTTTCCAAGAGGAAAAATACCCAGTTGCATTTGAAAATGGAAAACATAAATGGAACTAATTAACATTTAAAAGGGGGTCTATGTAAACTTTGTGCTACTCAAATGAAGTTCAAGTATTATGTCTGAGCTGTTTAAAGATCACTGAATTTATACAATATACTGGTGATGAGTGCAATTCACATTTGTGTTTCTGAACAAATAAACCACAACTGGCTAAGAACACAACCTGTGCAATTAGAATCTTTGTCAGAGTTAAAAACACATGCTACATATTTCAACATGTTCAAAGTTAATTCAAACCACATATTTAACATTTTGTTATATACGACAAAGGTGAAAGGGTCTAGCATTTGTTTCTTTGAAGCACGCCATTACAGTTTGTAGAACACCCTTTACACAACAAAGTCTTGAGACAAAACGGCACTGTGCATTAATTTGAATACAAAAGGAGACAAAACTATCCTTTTCCCCCAAGCCATGGTGGGAAATATTGCTGACCGAGTCCTCTGAAGCCTGCAGGATGGTTATTTCTTCAGTATAACATTATTACACTGGTAAGAAAATCTGTATAACATCTGCATATATCAAGAAATTTAAAAAATCTGATATGATTTTAGAGTCCGCATGACCAGTCACGTGACCTGCTCAAGATTGATTAGCACCGTTAAATACATAAACACACACACATATGTATGTATGTATAAGTATATGTATACATACAAATATGTATGTATAGATCTTTTCTTTAGAAAAAACTTCTAACCATGAGCTCAATCAGGATGAGGAGCCTGTTGAACTGATGAGATGATGGATAAGATGGATCAATATTGGTCTCTTTTGTCTCTCCTCAGTTTGTTTTATTTACTTTTTTTGCAGCAGACAATATCATTCAGCTTGTGCTCAGTTTCCCTATAAGGGCAAGAAAAAGTTTCCATCAGGTAGCCACTTGTTTTTATACTGAAAGACTAATCTGCTCCAAAATGCTCCCAAGTAGAAATGAAAGGACTCAAAATCCTGTTCTAAAACCCAACAGCTAGCGTTGTCTGACTAAATCTCTAGGTTCAATGGAACTGGCTACCGAGATTGCATTTCAGGCCAACAATTGGCTTCTTAGTTAAGGCATCACAACTGAAAATGGTTGTTTCAACAATGGATGCTATGGATGAAGGAATACCAACAAACTTCTAAGAACTCTCATCAAAAACTAAAACAGTTTGATTTGCCACAATGAATTTAGCCAATTATCTCACAAACTAGAAAAGGGTTTTTGAATTCTGAACTAGCAGTTGTCACTTGTCACAGCAACTATATGTATAAGCTATACCATTTGATATTCAGTGACATCCCATATTTTAAACTATATATTTTGCACCATACTTAAATTCATCACTTGATTTATTGGTTTCCTATTTTAAAAAAATATTAACACACACACACACACACACACACACACACACACACACACACACACACACAGTTTCTACCATAAAAATGAAGGTAATCTTTCTCCAAAATCCTCTGTCATTTTTCCTGGGGATATACACACGGACCTCCTATTGACATTAGGAATTCTCTTTGTATGTATCGTGGGAAGAGAAGCCTTGCAAATGATCTCGCTCTAACAACTACATCGCTTCTAAATGCCAACTCCATTTTTACAGCTGTAACATAACATCAACATAGCAAATGTGTTTCTATCAAAAGTATGTAGTGCAGAAAGAGATTCAAGCTATTTTGTAGTATACCTAAAACTCCAGTATTGTCCCCATTACAAATGTCTGAAATCATGGCATATATGAACTTTTGTTTCACTAGATTATCTTTACCATTTCTTTAAATGGTAGCTAAAATTGTCTCTGGCCAATCATGACTTATTGAAACGTAAACCTCACAAATTAATACATAATAGACACATGTTTCTTTTTGGTTATTTGCTCAAAATAATTATTTCAGCTTAAAAAAATATTTAAGAGTAAAGAATTTGTCTAATCTGTTGTTTTACAACATAGAAACAATAAAATTTTACAAGAATATTTCTCTAAATTGCCTTTTTTCTACCCCCCTCTTAATTCCACTTAATTATATTCTTCTCAAAGGCACTAAATTCTGTATCTGCTCTCTTCCTGATATTTGCTGCTTTTCACAATGATTCTATAGCATATTTGAAATGTAGCTTGTACTTTCTTAAAACAGTGTTTTAGTTTGTAAGTTGGTTCTATAAAGTGATGAAGCAGTCTCTCCTATGATAACCAACACAATAGGCATAAATGATTTCTCACTCTCTGTGACAAGCCCTATCACGGACCTTCAAATGCTCTATACTAGAACTAAAGTTCATATATTTTAACCATGGGAAAAACATATATTTAAGGAGTGGAGACCCACATACTAAGCTCCATAGCAAAATTAATTTTAGACAAATTCAAGAATAATACACAAATACCTGAATTTCATATGAATTACTCCCAAACTCAGCTATGAAAAATTATCTATATTACTGAGGAAAACTAAAGAAAAAACTAAATAAAATCCTTAAGAACTGTACAATTTCTTCCATCCACAGTCAAAAGAAGAAAAAAGGGAGGAAGGAAGAGAAGCAAGAAAGAATGAAGGAAAGAAGATAGGAAATGAAAGCAAGATAGACAGAAAGATAGAAATCTGATTGACATAGCAAAGCAGAATTCTATATAATATTGTAAGGAAAGAAATCCCTTTCCAAATGATATATGCTGCAAAAAAAAAAAATCAATGACCTAAAATAATAAAACAGGATCTTCGTAACAAATACCATTTTCCTACCCGTTACCATGATGATCTTAATTGACTATGTTGAAGGTTCACCATGGCAACGGAAACTATCATCATAAAATGGTACAGTAAAAGAGATAGCTAGACCAAGAAGGGGCAGGGTCTCCTGGGAAGAGGTCTGCAGAGAGGCCCAGTGACTGGTTGTGCGGCTCAGTGTCAGGAATAATGGTTGTATGGTGGAAGGGGATGCCCAATGCCATTTTGGAAATGATGATGCTGGCGATGAGCAAGGTATTCAGCATAGCTCAGGGTCATCTTTTCACTACGGTACCTGAAAGAAATTCAGGGAAGAGACAAAGTTAACATCCAGAAATAGGTGACATGACAGTATCAGAGCTAGGAGGGACCTTGGAGATAATTTTACAGGCCAGGAAACAGACCCAGAGAGGAGCGGTGACTTGCCCAGTGTCACACAGCTAATAAGTAGCAAAGCTGAGATCAGAACCCAGGAATCCAGAATCTGAGTCCAGTGCTCTTTCCACTCTACTACTGCTTGTTTAAATTGTTCTACAAATTGTACTGCCCTCTGATCCACAATTTGCTAACAGGAAGGAACAGAGGAAAGGCAACCTATTACCATCATGTATGCAACTCACTCAGTATACTAATTTTTTTTTTCTGGGATCATCCTTGCTCCCTCCTTTACCATTCCTTTCCCTCTGTCCACACATCTACTCAGATTTTGCCATTAAGTAAAAACAGTAACAACAAAAAGCTTTGCTTAATCCTGGTATCCCAAACCCTCTTTTCCCTCATCTCTAGCTTTTTCATTGCCACACTTCTCAAGAGAAATTAATGTGTACTTTCTCATCTCACACTACCCCTTAGCTCAGTGCATCTTGGCTTCCACAGAGACTGCTCTTTCAGAAGGCCACTCATCCTCCTGTTTGACATCCCCATTATGTTACTGCTCAGCATTTCCATTTTGAATTTCTCTTGTGCCATGGGTTCTACAAATCCACACTCCCCTGGTTCTCCCCCTGCCACTCAGACTGCTCCTTATGACTACTCATCCTATTCCTGCCTTGTAGGATTTTCCTACATTTCTACCTTTAGTCCTTTTGACCCTATGCTCTGTCCCTGCTCAATGAACCCTATCCTCATAGTTTCAACTACAGTGGGGCCTTGACTTACGAGTTTAATTCGTTCCGTGATGGAGCTCGTAACTCAAATTATTCGTATGTCAAATCAAAAAGTGAACGAGTGAGACACGTGATGCTGGGCTGATGTTGTGGCGTTCACTGTGACGTTCGTTGCGCCAACTAGCGGTGGGGTATCTGAAGCTGGCTCGTAACCCGAATTTTAGCTCGCAACTCAAAGCAAAAAATCGGCCGAGAGACGGCTCGTATCTCGAAAAACTCATTAGTCGGGACACTCGTAAGTCAAGGCCCCACTGTACATCCTTTTTACAGATGATCCCCAATCACAATATCTGTCCATGAGCTCTACACATGCACATTCAGAACCTACTAGTCATTAATACACAGATATCCCAGGAAGCACTTGAAATCCAGAATCAATGCATCAATGTGACTCTCCTTCTGTGGTTCCTCTCTTGGTTGAAGGGATCATCTTGGTCCCTTTTATCTACAGTAAAGCCTTGATTTGTTCTTCTTTTCTCCTTCTAAAAGATGACTAAGTCCTTTCATTTTTCCACAATATTTTGTTACGTGTTCCTTCCTTTCTTCCCATCTGACTGTCACAGCTCTTGTTAAGGCTCCCATTTCACTCCATTTGGATTGTTTCCAGAGATTCTTAGATAATAGTAATATCTTCTAACTACTTTTCTTGCTTCCAATTCTAATCTTACACCTTCCCAAGTCCATCTGTTTAAAACCTTTCAATGGCTACCAATTGCCTATGGAATTGGGTCTAAACTTCTTAGTATGGAACTTAAGGCTCTATGTTCTGACCCAACCTATCTTCTTTGCCATATTTTCCCTCTAATGACCACCTTCTATGTATACACTGAAAGACCAGCCAAATTGGACTATTGAACAGTCCTCAGAACTTGCTCTGTACTAAGCCACCTACATGCGGTAATTCACAAAGTTCCCTTTAGTTAATCCCTTTTCTCCCCCACTCTCTAGCAAATATTCTACCTATTTTTAAAGTCCAGCTTCAAATCTACCTCCTGTTTGAAATTTGTTACTCCCAACCCCTCCTGGAATTCCTATTTCCCTACTTTATGCTCTCACATCATCTATCACATTCTGCCTTATATTAATAATCGTCTTTACACATGCCCTTCAATTAGACTATGAACTCAGAGAGAGCAGAGATAGAAGCATTTTCAAAGTTGTAACTCCCCAGAGCTAAGAAGAGGCCATTTTAGACCATAAGCATTCAATGTGGTTTTATGGAATTAAAATAAATGGAAACCGTTTTCCTAAAATGTTGATATTTTCCTTTTAAAATAAGTATGCCTATTATCCCATGCAGAAGTTTATTTAGCATTTGTGAGTCTTGCTTAATTGTATTTTTCAGCAAGCTTTCATGGGAGACTTCTATCACTGCCAAAATTCTAAGTTTAATTCAAATTTGAGGACTGCTTATCAGAATCCTGGGGTTCTGCTAAGCCATGTCAAAAGCTAGCCAACAGCTAATTCAGGTAACTTTCTTCAATAATGTAGTCTAAAGGCCCAGAGGATTTGCTCGTATAAAGCCAGAGTGATCACATAGAGCTAAAGATGGGAAGGATGGGCTCATACATTTTACAGGCTTTACTGCCAAGCATAGTTCCATTGTATCCATCCTCAGTATGGCCCTGCCATTCATTTCCACTCTGTTTCAGAAAAGAGAAGCAGGTACAGTTAGAGAGACCAAAGAAATCAAAGGATTACAGGCATATGCATGCATCAAAATGTACTGGCTATCTTTGCACTAGAAAATGCCTTCTGTACCTGGTAAGTTTTATGGTTTTCCTGAATTCATTAGTAATCGGAGCTTTGTACCCTCCTTTCCTCAGTAAGGAGTCTATGGTCTGAATATGGTCCCATCCTGTGGAGAGTAGACCAGATAAAATATAGTCAAGTACATGTAAAAAGCACATTTGGTTAAATACAAAATGACTTTCTAGAGAGGTCAATTATCACTTTCACCAAATGCCATCAACTCCTTTGGTCCTAAAAATCACACAGAAGAGCTAAGATTTCATCCTGTAGAAAAGCAGGCTCACCACCACACACCTTAAGTTCTAGCTATCCAAGATGGCTAACAATGGCTTCTTTATCTCACCCACATTGGAAGGCAAGGAGGCTAGCAGTAACTCCTCAAATCATGTCTCAGTAACAAACCACAAGCATTGTATTCTCTTCTAACAGTGACATCTTTAAAAGGGAGAGAAGAGCCTAAATGTCATTGTGTCACCTCAGTAGCATTTAGGACTCCTACACTTACTCATGGTGATTGCTGTTTCTAAAGGTAACTTCTATCATCAATCAAGTGTATTTGGGTGCAATATTCAAGGGCATTTTTGTTGGTTCTGACATAGAATAGTATATTAATATCTGAGGCCCTCTATCTTTTATGAATGCTTTACAAAGTCAATGGAACTACATGATTAAGACATTTTTGAAAGCAACTTAACAAATATTCAGATAGCTGCCTTAAAGACTAACTCTCTTGTTGGGAGTTGAATTATATTAAGTTTTGCTGTTATGTATCTCACATATTTATAAGCTAAACACAGGAAAACCAAATTACAAATAGTTTCTGATGAGACAAGAGGCTCCATAAAGTGAAGAAGATATATTCATTTCAACTAACATGAAACTAGAATTTAGTAGTGGCTAGAAAGGACAAAATACTACAGAGTGAAAGTTATTTTGTGTTACAGTGGTGGTTCATAAAGGTTTGTGTTTTATCTGCAAAATAGAAAAACATCTGTTGACTTGGAAATGCAGACCAAGTATATAAAACACTGCTTCATGTATTCTCAACGCTCCTAACCTGCAATCTTAACAGGAGCAGAATGAGTAATGACAACCACCTAAGAATGAAATGTTTGATACTGACAATGAACTGTGTGGCTGACTGTCACACCAAAGGGTTGTTCATACCACACAAGGCTGTAGCACAATGGGATATGGGGAAATGGCTCTTAAAATTTATAGCAAACTGATGCCTAAAATAACACCCAGCTTTTACAAATCTTTGGTTTTTTAAAAGTATACGTTGGTGTGTTTTTGCTATCAAACTTCAGTGCAGAGATTCAACTTCTGTGTAATTAACCGATTTCATACAGACATTGCAGTGGCTGTGACAGAAGTTTCTTATAATTTGACATTGATCAATTATCAGACATAACTGCAAGGTCAGATATTGTATTTCAATTTGTGTATTTGTTGAAATTCTTCACCAGATCATATGAAATAAAGTACAACAATGACCTTGCTCCTTTGCAACCTCCGGTAGGTAGGTGGCGGTGCGTTTTGATCCTTTTTCATTGATGAATTCTATTCTAATGCCATGTACACCCACCTGAAAGAAATTGGCAGTTTTATTAGTACAGTCTTTTTCATAGAAACAGAAAGAAAAAGTTAAAATTTTACTTTTAAGAGAATGCAGTTCTTGCTTTCCCCCTTGGTTTTGGAAGGGCATAACGGTTTTCTCTTTCCAAAAGTATTGACTTTGGGTTTGAAAAGCATTATGATAGCTATGGAGACTGAAAACACTGACCTGTATGTGCCCACCACAAACTGGACTATGCTCTTCTGTTTGGAACCAGAACAACCATTCTGGTGCTGACTCCTTTCCCAAACTGTGTAGTCTTAAAGAGACTAGACAGTTATAATTCAAGTATGGACTTTGGGTTTGAAAGCCATTATAATAGCCATGAAACAGAAAACATTTACTTGTGTGTGCCCAGCATGTGCCAGGCTGTGCTATTCTGTTTGGAACCAGAACAACCATTCTGGGGCTGTGTGTAGAATACGGCATACATAACCTTAAATTACATGTAGATAAGCAACACAGATCAGACTGAAAAAAACCAACAACCAGATCCTAGATCATCAATCATTACATATATTTTTTCTTTAAAAAATGTATTATGGTTTAAAGTGGGCCAGTGGCAAACCCTCGCTGTCTATCTGCATCACTGCCTTCACATATTTTTGCTAAACTTAAGAGCAATAAAGATTTCTAATCACTCAGGGCAAGGCATTTTTGCAATTTCTTTTACACTAACCCAGAGACTACTATAACATTTGTATGTGAAACAAACTTTAGGTGATGCCCTAAAAAAGATAGTCTTCTAAGTCAGTGTGGGTAATTACTTGCTAATGTGTTATAAAAGTAATGTATTTTTTCTTGGATTAGCATCCAATGAAAAGGAATTTGTCCTTTCCCCATGTATTTTACATAGAATAGTGTATATAGAGCTAAAGATAATAAAAAGTATGTTTTTAAACATTGATAATAAAAATGAAATTTTAAAACTTAACAATTTCATTCTGTTCTCCCAAATCTATAGTTGCTTTAGATCAATGGTCCCCAAGTGGAGTGTGAGGTCGTCCAAGGTACTAGAGGGAAGATGTAAGGTCAGGTAAAACTTTTTACCCAGGAAAGAGGCTTCTTTGCAGAGCAGATGACTGAAATCATAGACCTTAACTCTTTCTGTATGCATGGATGTGAAGGTCTAGAAGAGGAAAGGGGATCCATAAAAACTCCTTTTGCTTCTTCCACCCTTAGTCTGAAAATTTCCAATTTTCCAGGGAATAAAAAGGTCCTCTGGAAAATCCATTTCATTTCCCCCCAGGTCTTTATCCACTCATCCATTAGAGTCTGTCAAATCTTCTGAGCAGCTTATGTTTTTTTTTTTTATTCAAGCCTATCACTGTGGCTATTTCTATCTATTTATTATCAGTATTCTTATGAATCCCCTTTTACTGAAAATGTAATCAAGGCAGCTGTTTAAAAACTAACATAATCAGGCCTCCATGCCCTGTGGGAAATGACTGTGGACAGCTGAGGAGAAATATGAGTGCTTAGGCATTTCCAGGATAAAGGACATCTATGAATTTCCCCAGTGCCTGACACAGTACTGGGACAATCACAAATTGGCAACAGTTTCTGTATACTGACTTTCTGGTCAGTGACTATGAGATTTTTCCCTTTACTAATATCACATCCTTCATAATTTATTTTTAAAAATATATACAGCATAAATAATTTATGCTCCCATCATTCACTGAAGTGAATTTTACATCTCCAACTCAATTTATAAAAATCTGTCATGTTAAAATTTAAAAAGAATTTTGGTGCTTACTAAGGTTTGTAATAAAACTGTGAGAGAAAGAATGTTTCCCTACCTGTGGGATGAGAGTGTTAGACTAA
>NW_005357414.1:1539642-1548167 GCF_000412655.1 Myotis brandtii | reverse complement strand
GGTTGCAGGTTTCAGCAGTATAGGTTGAAAAAAGAAAACTCCCTAGAAATTTTTATTCTACATTAACTAGATAATCTCTAAAAATCAGTCAAGCTCTGACAAATTATAGGCATGTATTGAAAAAATAAGTGATTTTGGCAAATTCAAGGTGATTTAGAAACACAAACCCTTTCTTTATGGGAGTACATTCTGTGGTCTTCAACAAACATTTCAGATATTTTAAATCCAAATAAGTTAACAGTTAAAAGAGTTACTAAGACCAATTGTACGATATGTGAATAATATCTGGCTAAGAACAAACTGGAAAGACATGTTGACCAAAATAAAATTTGATTTATTCACAAATAAAATTGATTTACTTTTGTATTTTGAGAAGGCCCCAACATCAAATTTGATATGAAACAAATATCAAAGTTCTCCCATTTTGAATTAGTACCACATTTACAATTTTAAATTATTTTCTGTGTTCATATAATTCTGAACTGACAGCTTCTGTAAATTGAACTGTAAGTATGATGATTTTAAAGTGAAGCCTTTGTGAGAAATAACTTATTTCATAGGTCAAAAATATATTCTGTGAAGATATAAAGCCCAAACCAGAGTGACTCATTTTTTCAATGGAATCAGGACAATGGTGAGAATGCTCTAAACAGAATAAAAACATAATAGCTTTTTTTAAGTGAATGAGCATGGCTGTGTGCCGATAAAATTTTATTTATGGACAGTAAAATTTGAATTTCATATAATTTTCATGTGTCACAAAATAGAATTATTTTGATTTTTTTTTAACCATTTAACAATGTAAAGATTGTTCTTGGCTCACAGACCATACAAAAACAGGTGGAGGGCTGGATTTGGCCTGTGGGCAATATTTTTCCAACCCCTGGTCTTAATATATACTCTTTTGACATTTATTTGTTGGCAATTATGTAACTTCTACTTCATTATTAAGTGAGAACAACAATACAAAATTTTGCTTAAGGCTTTGTCTAAACTGCTGGTGTACCAATTTTTAGGATAAAAATTAAATATACTGCGAGAGGAACTAGCTAAGTTTCATTTATTTCTTGATGTCACTTTTATACAGCTCTCATGCACATAGCAGGGAACACACCTTCATTTCACAATGGCATCTGGCTGCACTTCTGATTATAATACAGCAAGTGCAAGTTCACTTGGAAATGTACATTTATATACCCTATATAAATTAAATATGCTACAGTAGGATGTGTAACAGCAAAAGCATGATTTTGAAATTCCATGACTAGACCATTTCTGCTTGGCTTAATAAAAAATGTACCCAATCATTTAAATCTGGCCATTTGGGGTAACATGACAGAATATAAAATGTCATGTAAAATTTAACAATTTATCTTTTCATAAAATAATCTTCAAACTTGAAATCTTTTTTTAAAATATATTTTATTGATTTTTTTATAGAGAGGAAGGGAGAAGGATAGAGAATTAGAAACATCAATGAGAGAGAAACATTGATCAACTGCCTCTTGCACACCCCCTACTGGGGATGTGCCCCCAACCAAGGTACATGTCCTTGACTGGAATCGAACCTGGGACCTTTCAGTCTGCAGGCCAACGCTTTATCCACTGAGCCAAACCAGTTAGGGCGACATCTTTTTTATTGAATTGTTATATGGACATACATTATTATAGCAAGAAGATTTAGCAACTTGGCTAATTTTTTAAAAATTTGTTCATGAAATAATAACATTATTTTTGTTAAAACAGTAGCTAAATGAATCTTTTCTTTCTACATTTAATGTATTAGGTTGCTTCCAAGTCAATTTCCCAGCAAAAAAAGAAAGAAACAATCAGTCTGAGACTCACTTGAGTGTTTAATTCAAACCTCTATTTGTAGTTTCTAAAATGTTGATCCACAGACCACTTTCTTGTTACACATGTGTACCAACGAAAACAAAAGGCAGAGAATCACTGCCATCCCTACAAAAGGAATGGCTCCTTTTCTAACATTCTTTAAAAATATACAATGTACAGTCTTTGTGCCTCATCAAATGTGGCAATGTAATAAATACACTGGCTTAGTTCTCCTCCCTGTTCAGCAAGGTCCACCAACTACCTGTTATTAAGCCCTCTCCTTTTTGGATTTCTCCAGGGCTTTGTCCATTGTTTTCTCGTTCTCCCCTCGACACTTGGGACAGTACCACTTGCCCTTTGGTTTATGATTCAGTCCTACACAGGAGAAGTGGAACCACTCGATGGGGCACTCGTCATTGTCACAGCCGATCATTTCTCCATAGGAGACCTGATTGCACAGACAGTACGTGGGCTCGTTCGGGTCGATGGGAAGGTCTGCAGGGGATGCTTCCCTCTCTGCTTTGGCCTTGGAGCGTTTCTTCTTCTTGGAGGCCTTTGCTTTCTTCTCCTTAGGCGTTCCTGAGGTGATCTCATCATGGTCGTGATTATTGGCTGCATTCTCCCCATTTTCACTGTTGCAGTCTCCAAGACCTCTTATTATTTGGCTTTTCTCCCTGTGTGATTGTCTTGTTCTTGCACTTATCCTGGCCAGCTTTGCCTCTATGGCCAGTGGTGTCATTGACCTGTTGGTGTGCCTCAAAGAGTTCCACGTGACTGTCCACCTGCCTGGTCCTGTTCTCCACCAGCTCCACCATCTGCCTCACAATTGGATCTTCTCGTTGGTCGCCCAGCTCCTGGCTCCGGATCAGGGCTCTCTGAATGCAGTGCAACACTCTCCTCTTCCGGTTGCTATCCATCTCCCGTTTAAACTTCTCATAATACTCATCTAGTTCCTTCAGGATTTTGTTTCCTCCATTCCTCACAGCCACTGGCCTGTACCCAGGGTCCCTGGGGCCTGGATGGGAGGCATAAATTTCGTCCTAGGTGGAGCCAGGAACGCAGCTAACAAGCCTTGACCCCTGCACTGGGGCGCCGCCATTGCTCTGCCCATAATAGCTTTTTTTGTCACCTGTTGAGCAACTGCATTTTCCTTACTCCTAGAACCACAGATGCCACCAAATAGTCATACTGCGCAATCAAAACAGGAGAGTGGAAAATAGCCTGCTGTGGAGAATGACCAAATCTGGCCAACCTGTGGAAATCACTGGCTTTGCAAATTAAGTCATCTCCACTGAAATGAGCACGAAAACTAATTCTGTACTTTTTGAGGGAGGCATCTGTCACAGCTGCAACTCCAAAATATAACCCTTATGTATAATAATTGAATCTTCCCTTAGACAGATTGGAGGATCCTTCAGCCCAGCCTCATCCCAAGAGACAAAGGCTATTGTAATTATGAGCTACATAAGAGATCAGCTAACTAGGGAATTGGGATTCCCTGAAGCAAACTTACTCTAAAACTCTATCACAGTAACTTTCCATTTCTCAGGATGGATAAGGAGGTATTGGTATGGGAAAACGACATCATCAAACATACCCCTAATTACCATTACCCAAAGGACAGCCAGGTGGGCAAAAACTGGAGACTTACAAATCTAGCCTTATCAGAGCAGGCAGGTCATAAAATTATTAGAAGGTCTGCGGAAAAAAATGCTTTCAAGGTCCATCAGCTGTGATAATATCCTTTTAATCAAGACTGTACTTTTGCTAAGCAAAGCTATAAATCAACTAGAATGGTAGTAAATTAAATGTAGTACTTATAGTTAAGAGGATATGGAATTAAACAGAGCTGTATCTATGTGTGCTGAGGGAACATTAAGACCAGTACAATAGATTCACATTTCACGCTAAAAAGAAAGCCATATTTATTCTGAATCACTTCATAGCAAATGATTTTTATTAATAGTATTATACAATCTTTTGTTTTTAACATCACCCAGAATGATTAAATATCAAGATTAATGCTACGGCCCTAAAACATATCTTGATTATTCTGGGGTTGATTATTCAGTTTGGGGACTATGCATCCCCAACTGCACCTGGCCTCAGCCCCATCCTCTTTCCTCTCTTGTCCATTTTTCTATTTGTTCACTCCTGTATCAGAGCATGTGGGCACAAAAAAAGAGATACATGCAAATTAATCAACTTTGCTACTTAATAAAAGGTTTGGTAGGAGAAGAGATGATAAGTAATGGCTAAAATGAAGCTTCTAGACTGTCTGCAGATTTCATTTTTCTTGTTATCTGGTCCCTTGTTAGAAATGTGGCTTCATTTAAAACTACTATACTCTAATGCAGTAATTCTCAACATAGGAGCATTAAAAAAAAACCTGCCATCATCCCACACTATTATAATACATGGTCCATATTATGCTCCTCACAATTACATAGTCAAAGTTTATTATACCCTAGTCTGTCTATAAGGCAAGTATTAGTCCTATAATCTACTAGCAGCACTACACAAGGATCTCACTTTTACTTGGGACCCTAATCTGGATACACTGAAATATGAAAAAGAATAATCTATCTAAAAGCATCGATGAGTATAAAATGTGCTCTAGCTAAGTTGAGTAGGCTCCACCCAAACCTTGGACCATTTGATTCTATAATTTACCTCCACAATCCTGACCCTCAAAGCTAAATCTTCCCCTGATCATATCCTGGTCAATAAGCCCAATTTACGTCCTCAGTTTCATCATGTGTCAGCAAATGCCACAGTTAGTCCCATTCTTCCCCATTTTCAGAACCAAATATTGGGTTTCTCTGTAACAATATGGCCATAGCTCAATACACTGATTTCCAGTGAGTTCACCTTGAATAAAATGAAAAATACCCTCACCCCCTGTTGTCTGTGTCCATTGGTTAGGCTTATGGGGGGATAAAATCACATATGTAATACCTTAATCAATAAAGAAATTTTTTAAAAAAGAAAAATACCAGGAGGTTAAAGGATCAAAAGCTGTTTGACATGTCTTTGTTGATTATATCATTTGGCAGAATATGCTTTGCAATTAACAAAGCAGTCACTGGTCATTCTTATAAGACTGACTTGCCAGGTTCAATACGCCTGTTCCACTGAATTGAATGAAAGGGCTCTGTTCCTAAGGAGAAGAGCTCAGGATGTTTGACACCCCCCCGCCCCACTAACATTTAGAGGCTGGTGTCACAGAAGACATCATGCTCTTTCATAAAACAGCCCATGGTACTAGACAGAAAAAAATCACTGCACTGAACAGTCCATGAGTCTGACCCAGAGTCTGACGTTTCTTATATTCTTAGGAGGAAAGAGCCATGTGGCAATTCTCCTAAAAGCACAAAAACTACAACACAGCATGGCCCACTCTTTCACTCATAGCCCCACAGTACCTTCTGCCCTACCTCCAGCTTGGTCTTCTGAAGACATTGAAACCTCTTTTTACCAATGAAAGCAAATTCAACATTGAGGAGGAAAATATTCCAAACTTGGGCCTACTCCAAGTTTATCCTCCTGAATAATTCTGATTTGGGCAAGAAAAATTAAGATTTTTATCATATACGCTGATGACAGTTTGTGTAGATTCTAATGAATCACTTTTCCCAATCCTGATACTACCAAAAAAATGTAGACTACATATTGGCCAGATCTGCCAGAGTTATGATTTTGCATCATTTGAATCCGCCCACGAATTTCAGAAGTAAATCTGATGTTTTATTTTTTTTATTTTATTACAGAGAGGAAGGGAGAAGGAGAGTTAAAAACATCAATGATGAGAGAGAATCACTGATTGGCTGCCTCCTGCACACCCCGCACTGGGGATCTAGCCCACAACCCGGGCGTGTGCCCTTAACTGGAATTGAAACTGGGACCCTTTAGTCCGCAGGCCACTCTGCTCTATCCACTGAGCCAAACCAGCTAGGGCAAGTCTGATGTTTTGAAGCTGTCCATCTGATTAACAATTAACACTTAACATTAACAATTATTAATAAAGAACACTTCAGATTCTGGCCAAATAATAAATTTAAAAAGCAATGTTGCTGCAATTGTATGTTTTTTACTCAGTAATTTTTACTTTTGCAAACCTTAACAATTATAAACATGGACTATTTTTTTGTTTATAAAAATAGTACATGCATATTATCCCAAATCCCTTTAGAAGAGTAGAAACGAGAAAATAAAAATGACCTGGAATCTTGGTACCATCTAGAGACAACCCTTGCTTTAGTGACTTAAAAACTAATCTCCTGAAGGACTTGAGATACCATGAAGGACTATATATATAATGTTAGGCAGTTTTTGTCCATAGTCTGACCAGTTCTTGTAGCTGTCCTTGATTTCAAATTTCCTTTAAGTGAGACACTTTTAGAAACAGAAAAAAATATATAAAAATGAATTTAAAATACTAGAAAAATGAATTAAAAGTATAATTGATTGCAATTCCATCACTTGGGCACAACTAACCTTTTAATATATCCTACTATAAAAAATGTTTCATCTACCTCACATGAGATTATTTTTTTCTGTTGCTATTTGGTGAAAAACAACAGCAAAGCTCTCATTGACCAAAATACATACATGTTGCCCTTCTCTAAAACACTTTCAAATTAGTCACTTTTAGCTTGGAAATTAGTTCAGTCTCCATGGACCAATTCTTAGCTTTTTCAGAGCTTACCAAAGGACCAATTAGTGCCAATTTTGATTCATGTAGGAGACTTAGACATCTTATCTGTCAGGAACACAAGCCTGCCAATTTATTTCACAAAGGCCACTAAACAATGATCTGGATAACATTTATTTTAACCAATAGCAGACGCACAGCTCTAAAATACCTGAACTAGCGAATAATCACCCCCATGAACTTTTAAGGAATTAGTTAAGATTTTAAATAAAGCATGGTTAATTATGAAGTGCTTTGAAAAGCTATGAAACCAAACATGTTTATTTCATTTGCAATGAAATAAACTGTCCTTACATTATAATTTTACAGAGAACCAGTGACAGCTCAAGAGTGCAATTAAGGGGGGGGGGGAACATACCAATTCTCTGTAATGATTAATTATAATGTGCATTGCTTAAAAATGGAACATCCTGAAGCTTTCCAAGGAAAGTTCAGGCAACACAGGTGACCTTAAAATAAAAAAGCCTGCTTTTAATCAAAAGTTAGAAAAATGCATTCCTACCCCCACCCCGTTTTTTTTTAAGGGAATGAGGAAGGGAGTGAATTTACAGACAAGGAAACTAAAGTTAGAAAACTTTCTTAAAATCTAGAGATGTGAATTAGTTCACTTTTCAAAGGCTGGGGGAAAAAACACCTCTTGGCAAATGTACCTAATCTAAGCGACCAGAACAACCAGTCGCTATGACACGCACTGTGGCTGGCCAACTGGCCCAATAAGGGTGGGGCCTGCCAGCCAACCTCCCACGGCCCCTCCCCCCTGCTGGCCCACCCCCAACTGCCCCCCCATCAGGGGTGGGGCCATCTGGCCAATCTCCCATGTCCCCTCCCCCCACCTGTGCACAAATTCATGCACTGGGCCTCTAATCTAATCTAATAGAGGAATATGCAAATTTGTCCATTACAGCATCACATCATGACCAGATCATGCTTGACAAATATGGACTGTTAGCTAAATCACCACTAGTTTTTGTAGATCAAGGTTATCTAAATATAGCCAAGCCAATTTGTTTAAAATACCACAATCAAGTAGCTGCCAAACAGACCTTATGGACTGCAGAGCCTAGAATGACCTGCTACAGAAAATGTTTGCTGACCCCTGTCCTAAAGTAATAGGGTATTTAGTATATTAAATCTATACTAATAATAGAGAAATATGCAGATTATCCATTACAGTGTCACATCACGACCAGATCAGCAGGCTGTGTCCCCACCCTTTGCTCAGGCAGCTACAAAGCCAAGGGTAGGATAGGATACAATAGGAGGGGATAAGAAAGGAGAGGGAGAGGAAGGCAGGCCTGCATGCAGACAGGCCGAGAGGAGAAACAGAAATACAGAAAGGGAACAAGAAAAAGATGCAGGAATGGAAAAGGGAAGGAAACTGCATGCGGAAGGGGGTGGCAACCATGGGGGGGTGGAGCAGGTGCGCCCAGCGAGGGGTGGAGTGCAGGCAGCGAAGAGCGAGGAGTCCCACCCAGACGCAGGAGGAGGGCAGTGGTGGCTGTTGGCGGGGAGGCGCCCATGGGCTCAGGATGGAGTGGAGGACGGTCCGAGGCCTTCTGGGCGGAGGCGCTCCTGCTTCACGGCAGCAGCGCCCGGGTCTCAGCCACCCTCTCTGGGCCAGGCATCCCAGGCAGGGAATGGGAGCAGGACAGTGGCGGGGAGGCTAGGGAAGGGGGGATGGCAAACACCTGGCCAGGGCTGAGTCCTGGGCAGCAGGTTAGCGCCCCCCCCACAACAGAAGCTTTAAGAAGGAAAGGAGAGAGGGAAGAACTTTATAAAGGAGTCAGTAGAGAGCAGAGTTAAAGAAGGAAAGAGGATGTTGAGTGAACTTGCAGGAGCTATAATGAAAATCAAGTATAGTTGTGTACTGGGAACAGATTTTAAAAGTAGGAGTCAGAAAAGAAAAAAAGATAATGATAGTGAATAATTAGGCAGGTAGGTAGATATTAAAACAGTGGAAGTAAGTAGAGAAGAATGT
>NW_005357414.1:1536801-1539299 GCF_000412655.1 Myotis brandtii | reverse complement strand
GAGCTTAAAAGGAGAATGGGAAGAAGGAAGAAATGGGGGAGGGAGCAAAGCAGGTCCAAGGGAGGAAGTGAAGAAAAAATTAAGGTGGGAAGGAAGGAAAGGGGGAGGGAGGGCAGGGGTAAAGATAAAGGAAAGAAGGAATGTGGGGAGGGTAGGAGAAAGAAGGGAAGAAGGATGATGGAACAGAAGTAGGAAATATGGAGGAAAGAAAAGTTTATAAATGTTGAGTCAGTAGGAGAAAGTGTTACATAAAGGAGAGAGAAAAATTGTGTGACAGGGAGAAGCCAATAAGGAAGCAAATACAATTGTGTGTGAAGGGGATAAGATTAGCAGGGGAGGGCAGTTAGGAGTGACCAGGCCTGCAGGGGAGGGCAGTTAGGGAGATCAGGCAGGAAGGCAGAGTGGTTAGGGCAGGGAGGCAGGTGAGCAGTTAGGAGCCAGAGGTCCCAGATTGCGAGAGGGATGTCCAACTGCCAGTTTAGGCCCGATCTGAGGGCTCCCAGATTGGAGAGGGTGCAGGTCGGGCTGAGGGACCCCCGCCCCCATGCACAAATGTTGTGCACTGGGCATCTATAATAATAAAAGCATAATATGCTAATTAGACCGAAAGCTGAACGACCTTCCGGATGTCCTTCTGGATGAAGCCGCAGCGGCGGGGGCCAAGGCAGAGACGGTTAGGGGTGATCAGCAGGCAGGCGAGCGGTTAGGGGTGATCAGACAGGCAGGCAAGCGGTTAGGGCCGATCAGGCAGGCAGAGGCAGTTAGGAGCCAGCGGTCCAAGATTATAAGAGGGATGTCAGACTGCTGGTTTTAATCCTAAACCAGCAGTCGGACATCCCCCGAGGGGTCCCAAATTACGAGAGGGTACAGGCTGGGCTGAGGGATGCCCCCCCTCCCCGTGCATGAATTTCAGGCACCGGGTCTCTAGTCTAGTATAAAATAATATTGTTTGCCTGATAAAAAACTAAGAAAAATTTTATAAAGGTTAGAACTATACATTGAATATCTGACTCAATATGGTTTTAGTCAGTCTATAAAAGAGATTTGTTCCTAAAAATTATGAGTTGAATTTATGTAAATGAGTTAAAGTCATGAGGAAGACAATAAAGACACCCTATAGTGAGTCCCTCTGCAAAGCAAAATATCAATTTGTAAAATGAGTAATCATTATCTAATATATTTGCTTAATATAGATTATACACATAATGTTTCCTTAAAACAGGGGATGATACAGTAATAAAATAGAGGCATTTATGATTTAGAATATTTTTCTTCCTAAAGAAAATTCTTTTATGAAAAAGAAATCTAAAATGTGCAATTTCAAAAATTAGACTTTATTTTTTTATTTTTGTTGCCTACATTTAAGTTACCAATGGCTATTTTAAAAGTTAAGGACCTCCTATGACTTCTAAATGGCTAGTGATGATTCATTCTCTGGAAGTAAAATGAAACAGACGCCATTTTAAAAAGGTGATTCACAGCATCACACTCTGTCAGCATCCAAAGACCTTAGGTATTACCTAGTTCAACTTTTCCAGCTTTCTTGTCAGGAAACAGGGATCCAGAAAGGTTACGAAACTGGGTAGTGGCAGTCAGAAAAAGAACTCGAGTCTCCTCATTCCCCAAACACAGGACTCTTTTTTATTAAGTGCTGGGGACACACACACACACACACACACACACACACTGTACAGGAAAGAATACACTATAATGTGACTACTAAGGAAAGGGCTGGAAAAGTTTGTGGATTTGGGGAAAGCAGGAAAATGTTCCCCCACCAAAAAACAATGGGAGAAAGCAGGAAGCAACTGGGAGAGGTATAAGAATGGACCACAGCTAATTTCACTAAGAGTACCAACACGTAATGGAAATTTTTATGCATTAAATCACCTTCTAGAAGTTACTTTACTTTGTTCCGGTTACTTCCTCCCTAGGCTTCTGATACATTGACTTGTTGATTCACAGTAAATTATTTCTAGGTGGCCAGGAAGTGTGAAGCATTCCTTTCCCAATGTTTCACAGCACTTGAAAAACATTTAGAGTAGAGCATCAGGACAAAGACTAAATTATCTTAAGGATAGTAACATCGTATATAAAAATCTCAGGTCCCTAAGAAAATATTAAAAAGCATTTTCCTAGATATATGAAGCAAATTATATATATATACTAGAGGCCCAAGGCACAAAAATTTGTGCACTTGGTGGGGGGGGGTGGTCCCTCAGCCTGGCCTGTGCCCTCTCACAGTCTGGGAACCCTCGGGGGATGACCACCTGCTGGCTTAGGCCTGCTCCTCAGGGGATTGGGCCTAAGCTGGCAATCAGACATCCCTCTGGCAGCCCAGCAGTCCTCGGGGGATGTCCACTTGCCAGCGGGGAGCAGACCTAAGCTGCAGTCGGACATCCTTAGCGCTGCTGAGGAGGCAGGAGAGGCTCCCACCACCACCGCTGTACTGGCAGCCATCAGCCTGGCTTGTGGCTGAGCAGAGCTCCTCCATGTGG
>NW_005357414.1:1517063-1536162 GCF_000412655.1 Myotis brandtii | reverse complement strand
TGGCTGCCGGCCGCCATCTTGGTTGGGTTAATTTGCATATCCTGCTGATTAGCCAATGGGAAGTGTAGCGGAGGTATGGTCAATTACCATGTTTGTCTATTATTAGATTAGACACACACACACACACACACACACACACACACACATACACACACACTAGAGGCCTGATGCACGAAATTCATGCAAGGAGCTTGGCCCTCGCAGCCCCAGCTTCATCCAGAAGGTCATCCGGAAGGATGTCCAGAAGGACATCTGTAAGGTCATTTGGCTGTCCTGTCTAATTAGCATATTATGCTTTTATTATTATAGATGTATATGTATATATGAAGCCTATATATCTAGATGTGTATTTAAACTATATATAACCTATATATACATATAGTTATAACCTATATATAGATCTATATGTATCTATATGTACATAGATCTATATATAGGTGTATATGTGTGTGTGTATATAGGCTTCATATATATATATATATCTATAGATATCTCTATAAGCTTCATATAGATATAGGCTTCATGCATCTATATCTATCTAGACATATATATATACACACACATATATACAGGCTTCATATAGATATAGGCTGCATATATCTAGGAAATAGATAAATATATTTTAAAGGCAGGAATCTTAAGTTAGAAGAGAAGCAAAACATGGTGTATATCATAGTTGGAGAAAATAAGTAAGGGGGTGGACAGAACATATACAATTAGAAGTCATTTCACTTAATGACTTAGTGAGTCATGCTAACCATCTGTATGTGAATGGGAACTTTGTTTTCAGTGGTACATTAAGAGGAGCTAGAAAATGTAAATCTTTAAAGGAAGGAGGATGAAAAGCTGAACATGCACTTCTAAAATGTATGAGAGATAATAATGGCAGCCAATTTATTCATTTCATCTGTTTACTCTCATGAAGGTTGTTACAAAAGCATGCTATTATTAGCTGCAAGTAAATACGTCAGAAACGGAGCTGTGATCGCTCAAGAGGTGTGTTTTGATGTTGTTTTTAAGGTGAAGTGCAGCTCTCTGAGTACCAGGACTCCAACAAGCGCACGTACAACGACAGATGCTTTGGTCCTTTAGGGGCAGAGCAAGACTAGGGGATTGGGGTCTAGCTCTAAAATTCAGGGACAGATTTGACATCACACAAGAATCATGCTGGTCAGCCCCACCCAGCATGGGTTGATGCCATGTAAGTG
Organism: Myotis brandtii; assembly: GCF_000412655.1. Classification (NCBI taxonomy): domain Eukaryota; kingdom Metazoa; phylum Chordata; class Mammalia; order Chiroptera; family Vespertilionidae; genus Myotis; species Myotis brandtii. Next base: position 1,534,954 of record NW_005357414.1, on the reverse strand, counting down.
TTGAGTGTTAAAAAGGAATGGTCTTTTTTAGGACCACAATGTTTTGCCCAAGTGATAGCAGTATATATAGGTGAGACATCAGAAAGTGCCCTATGGTTTGTAAAAATTGTGTTAATCTATTGAAATATAATCTATTGGTCTACTTCAGAATATAGAAACTATTTCTTTCTCATGCCTTCAAAATGATCATGTTCCTAAACATTGAAATAAAAGATGGCTCACTATAGTTTAGAAAATACTTTATCTTCTGTCAGCAAATTGCTATAGGAGCTCCCAGAAGACCATTGGTAGGATACTTGCTATACAAACAAAAAGCTTATTCATTTATATCATCTTGAAAATGAACAGTTACAAGATAACACACCTAGAATCACCCCTCATGTTAAACTCCAACTACTGTGGTATTATTGGCTTTATATCCTTCTGGATCTTTAAAATTAAGAAACATGGCTCCCAAAGAGTGTAACTATACAAGTTCTAGGCTACATATCATGTTAGAGGACTCCAGCATGCTTCATGAGCTTTTCTTTGTTTCTAAAGTACCATGTCTGTCAATCATCTTGTCATTCAGAATTAAGAGAATGCTGTCAATTGAAGAACACAGAACAATGCTAATAAATTTTTATGTTCAAACACAAGGCATATCACTTCAGATTTCTCCCTAGGGGAGCAATTTTCCTCATTTGACAACCATTTTAGCCTCGCAGGTAGACATTTCAATTTATCAGTTAATGATTTTTTTCCTCCAAATCATTCACTTTTCATCCTTCTCATATCTACCAGGGCAATTAAAGAGATCATGATGCTATCAATAATCAGCCATTCTCAGAAGGGTGGGGCCACTATTCCAATTTGTCTTTAAATCCTTTTGTGGATAGTTTTGCTGTTGTCTAATGACTACCCAGGCTCCTTGAGAAGCTACCTGTAAACCCTCATTTTAAATGTGGTAATTACTATTTTGAAGAAATGTAACATATGGAGGCATTACTGATCATTCTGCCAATTCAACATTGACTTGAAATTAATTACATCCACTTGTAAAACCATTTATCATATATTATCAAATACAAGCATTCTAGCCTCTAAAACAGGGGTCCTCAAACTTTTTAAACAGGGGGCCAGTTCACTGTCCCTCAGACCGCTGGAGGGCCGGACTATAGTTTAAAAAAAAACTATGAACAAATTCCTATGCACACTGCACATATCTTATTTTGAAGTAAAAAAACAAAATGGGAACAAATACAATATTTGTATTTGCATGTGGCCCGCGGGCCATAGTTTGAGGACCCCTACTCTAAAACAAAGTCTGATATAAACCCTACTTTCCTACTAAGTGCCATTGTGATATTAGAGACATATTACCAAAAGAGAGTTCCAAAATAGGCTGGTTTTAAAACCTTGCATGAAGAAGAGAGTAAGATAGTAGACAGCCAACCCTGTGGCAGTTCACTTGTTTGCTGATCATTTGAAAATTAGGTGGCTATTACCACTGGTCACATCCCTCATCTTTATGACCACAAGGATGTCTGTCTTATCGAAGTTACCTACCACTATGCTTTGGGACTTTTAGACTTTGCCCTCGCTCTGCTTTGATCTGGGCATTTTCCTCCCTTTAATCAGGAATTCTGGTGAATTACAATTCACCAGAGGAGGTCAACTTTCAAACTGTACTTCCACCAGAAAAGCCCCATGTTAGAGGCTTCTGCTTATGTGAAACATACTCATTACTGATCTTTGACTTAAAATTCTCTATCAAATTTCTGTAATTGTCTCCTGTTTCTCCCTTTGGCATACTCATATATAGCACTTTGCATTTCAGGTTAAAATTAGATACTTATGATGAACACGATATTTCATTCTTAGAAGAAAAGTTGTAGCTATTTGACAGTGTGAAATTTCTCAAAATGAAATGTGTACTTTCATAATGTAGACAATTTCCTCATAAAGGAAATTTGCTATATAAATAACTAACTTATATACAAAGATAAACCATAAACAAAGACTTCCTCATAATTCTCTTTTTAATAGATTGTATATTCAATATAATCTCAGTTACATAAACGAATATGCAGATTTATAGATACAAAGACATGGAAAAATAATTGAAAGAAATATTCCAGTCCTAACCGGTTTGGCTCAGGGGATAGAGCGTCGGCCTGTGGACTGAAGGGTCCCGGGTTCCATTCTGGTCAAGGGCATGTACCTCAGTTGTGGGCACATCCCCAGTAGGGGTTGTGCAGGAGGCAGCTGATCGATGTTTCTCTCTCATCGATGTTTCTAACTCTCTATCCCTCTCCCTTCCTCTCTGTAAAAAAATCAATAAAATATATTTAAAAAAAGAAATATTCCAAAATGTTAAGAGTGGATATCTCAGAATGGTGTAATTATGAATGGCTTGCATTTCTTTTTTATATTTTTTTATTTTATGTTTTCTTCAATAAATTAAAATTACTATAGTATTATGGAATATAGCTTTAAATGTCTATGCATTTGCATACCTGCCTTTTTATTGTGGTAAACTACATATAAAATAAAATTTCAGTTTTAATAATTTTAAAGTATACAATTCAGTGGCATCAAGTATATACACAACATTGTACAACCATCACAACTATCCAGTTCCAGAACTTTGTCATCACCCCAAATGGAAACCCTGTATCCATTAAGCAGCATTTCCCATTCACCCCTTCCCTCATCTCCTGGTAACCACTAATATGTAATTGATCTCTATGGATTTTCCCATTCTGGATATTTCATAAAAATAGAATAATACAGTATGTGGCCTTTTGTGTCTGGCTTCCTTCACTTAGCATAATGTTTTCAAGGTTCACTCACATTGTAGCATGTATCAGTACCTCATTTCTTTTTATGGCTGAATAATATTAAATTGTATTGATATACCACATTTTGTTTATCCCTTAATCTGTTGATAGAGATTTGGGTTGTTTCCACCTTTTGGCTTTTGTGAATACTGCTGCTATGAACATTCAAGTACAAGTTTTAGTTCTAAGATTCTGTGTTCATTTCTTTTGGGTATATACCTAGGAGTAGAATTTTATTGACATATATTTTGTTAAAAAATACCTTTAATTCAACTCAACCATTCTGTGTTTAAAGTAGCAATGCTTTTTTAGAATTATTAATGATAACCCTTATAACATCATTCCAAAATAATACCATTTCATTATCAATCACTGACCATGGTATAGTTGTTTTGTGTTTTTGGTGTTTTTATTTTAACTCCTAATCACAGTAATTTTCACCCTTACTCTTTGGGAACAAATTTCTCTTATGCTAAAACACTTTAAGAACCGAAAAGTACATACTTTTCCTTTTAGCAAAGCCATTCTAGCAGTACCTAATTCACTTTCAAATGCTTACATATCTAAAGTACTAAATATATGTTTGTATATTTTGTTGATACTTTAACAGGAAAGCATCACTAAATAGACACCAATATTTAAGTCTTTATAACACTAAGTAGAAGCAATATATAGAATCTTCTAGACATTCAAACTGGCAGATAGTGACCAGAGAGGATAAATACACCCTGAAAGAGTACACCATACCAATTTTAAGTGCTTAAACTCTCACCCTCCCAAAGTAAAGCTGATAACATCTCATGAACATAAAAACCCAATAATATCAAGGTTAATTTTAGCTGTAGACAATGCTTAAAGTGGGCTAAAGAAGATGATGGTGGACTCTGTGTTCACCCATACCTATTTAACAACTGTTGGATTCTCCCATTGTTCCTTCCCCACAAACACATGCACACACATTTATGCAATATACATTCATGCACATGCACACACATGCACGCCCGTGCACGTGCACACACACACACCTGAACTACTATACTTCCAACTCGGTGGCTGCAATTAAGGGTAAAAGTGTTTTATAGCTCAGTCATCCCCTAGATATCAGGCTTTCCCCGTTATTATTCCCACCCTCACCACAACATAGCACCTTGAAATTCAGAAAGCAGAAAGAAAAATTTGTTAGAGAAGGAGTAGCCTTAAAACAGTAAATGAACCACCCAAACTGTAATTAAGAGATATGATTTGGGTTTATTAAAAATAAAGCAATGCAGAGCCCTGGCCAGGTGGATCAGTTGGCTGGAGCATTGTCCCTGTACAACAAAAGGTTGTGGGTTCAATTCCATGTCAGGGCACGTACCTAGGTTGTGGATTCTATCCCTGGTCAGGGTGCATATAGGAAGCAACCAATCAATGTTTCTCTCACATCAATATTTCTCTCTCTCTCCATTTCTCTCTAAAAATCCATTAAAAATCAGAATGGGATTTTAAAAAGTACTGTGGAATATTTCTATAATATTGGTAGACTTCTCTTTAAGAAAGTTTCAAATAGGAACTATAAATTTATAGTGAACAATCAATTATGAATGTTTAATTACATAAAAGGCTTTACACATTCCAACTTTGCTAGGATCAATACTATCAATTACTTTTATTTTTTTCCTTTACAAAAAAATCTTAAGATGCTTTCATATTCTGATATTGCTCAAAAAAACTCCTACAGCAAAACCCAGAAGGAACTCTTTCACCCTACTCTCTGCAGAATTTTTAAAATAGCTGTGACATAACAGCAATAATTTATATCATAGAAGTTTACTGAAATGAAGATTTATGAACTTTATAAATGTCTTATTTTGTATGTGGAAAAACTGAATGGCAGTGAAGGAAGTTGTCCAAAGTCTCACTAGGAATCAGGGCAAAGCAAAAAATAAAACTCAAATCCAATTAACTATCAAGACAGTGATCTGTCCACAAGGCAAAATATCTCAGTTACTATGGGGGATAGGCATTCTAAAAAGGCAGTAGAATTAAAACATGCTATATCATAATAATACAATCATATCATTTATGTGTGTGTGCAAGAGAATGCTATGTGTATCACCAAATTCCCAATGTTTTATTCTTATAGATTGTTTATTCTTATTTTTATTCACTTATTTCTTTGTGCTTTGTGTATATTTCTTTTCTCTCCTATTAGACTATAAGATGCTTTATGGTGTGGACCAAATTTTAGTACTTTTTTACATATAGCCCAGTGCCCTAAACACAGTAGGCATTCAATAATATGAGCATGTCTGTGTATAAAATTTCATAGACAGACACTTAACTATCTCTTCCCAACCACCAAAGCAAATCATGGTGACAACCTTTGAACTTCCTTAAGAACTCCAACCCCACATATTAAAGAATAAAAATAAGATCAATAGAGACTATTCCGATAATGGCAATGCACAGAGATATTATAACCTTAATATTATTTGTGTGTTTAAGTGCATAAATTAAGGCAGCCAAGAATGAATTGGCATAATTTAACTAATTAACTAACACCCTGTCATTATCCACAAGCTGGTACATTTCCCCCAAGTAGTGTGTTATCCTAACTCTTTTGCTCCTTGATTCTTCGATGTATCCTCTGACCAATTAACTACTTGGTGGCAGTTATATCAAAGTGTACCAGGTTGTAAGAGGAGGAATAAATTCTAATCAGTCTTTCCTACTATTTATTAACAGCTTTTATGAAGTTATCTGGTGAAATAATAGGATAAAATTGAAGAGAAAATTCAATTTTGGATTAAAACAACACATAGTACTTTGCCTTAAAAAAATTCCTCATTGATCAGCTCTGAGGTCTATTTATCCATGTTACTCTCTAACTTCCCGATAATAAAGAATAGGCTGAAAGAGTTATTTTCTGGGCCTAATTTTAAAAAATCACTCACAAGTTACCTTCATTTCTCTTTAAAATTTTTCTATAGTCTTACCTCCCAGTCCAAATAATCACAAACATCTTCAAAGTTAGTGAGCAGAGACACTGAGCAGAAGAGCCGTGGCAGTTCATCCCTTGTCATTGGGGGAAATCGGCTATCTTTAAGGGCACTGTTGAAAACAAAGCAAATATTAAAGCAATCGCTAAATATGAGTGTTCCTAATTTCAAGTGCATATCATCATTTGAAAAAGGTAAGAGATAAAAAAAATCATTAAGGTGCCAACCGCACCAATAATCTTCAAATATATTTAAAGGCCCCAAAGATTTTAGTTGTCATTTTTTTCATTCAATAGATTGTGTTTACTAGCCAATCCTGTGACCAATTCAATTGTAAAGAGTGAATGCTCATCCAGCTGGAGTTGCTCAGTGGTTGAACATCAACCTGTGAACCAGTAGATCATGGTTCAATTCCCAGTCAGGGCACATGCCCAGGTTGCAGGCTTGATCCCAAGTGTGGGGCATGCAGTAGGCAGCTGATCAATGTTTCTCTCTCATCATTGATGTTTCGATCTCTTTCTCCCTCTCCCTTTCTCTCTGAAATCAATATAAAATATTTTTTTAAAAAGAGTGAATGCTCAGTCACATTTCCTGTACTGTCATTTCCTGGTGCACTTTCTTGTTACTTGTAGAATCTGAGAATGTTTTATTTTACTTTTGAGGAGAATAAAAACCAGACTAGTGGAAACTTGTGGGAAGACTTCTGGATCTAGTGCTGGTGGAAAAAAAATATATGCATTTCATGTTATAAAAAAAGTTCATACTAGGTTGGCCAGTTATAGCATTCAGAGTTCAAAAAAATGATCAAAATTTCATTTTCTTCAAGCAAAAGAAACAAAAGAAAATGAAAAGAATCATGCAAATTTCAGACTAAAACTACTCACAAGGATTTCAGGCCCCCTATAAAGAATAATTCAATATATGACTCAAAAATTATGAAACTACAGGAAATAAGTCTAATCTAGGAAATAAAAGTATGATTAGGAGACCATTAATCACATCAATGGATTTCTGAGTACATCAACTCTGATTGGATCCTGTAATCAAAGGTAGTATACCACAATGCCAAACTCTAGAGAACAACCACTATAAAGGACAAAAATGTGGGAAGATCACAATTCTTCCTGTAATAACAGAAAAGACAGAAAATACAGACACATAGACACACTCACACACACACACCAGGTGCTGTGAGTTCCTTGTACTTTTAAAAGAAACCACTTCCTGGTCAAGACAAACAAACATACCACTGATTGCATACTATATTAAATGGTACTGCTGGCGTTTGAGCCATTGATCCTCAAACGTCTTACATAGCAGCTAGTCTTAAGCATGTTTTCATAGATAAATTCTAATAGGTTACAAATTTAGAGTGTACAAACTGTTTGGGTCATAACAAAGTCCTGTGGCCTTTAGAAATAATTTAATTCCTTTTTAAGTGACTTCCTTGTTGCTGGATATTTTTTTTTCCATTTTTCAATCCCTTCCTTCGCATTCTGAAACTCACCCACTGTATTGTACAAATACATACCAATGTTTGTATTTTCAAATACATTTTGGTGGTCATTCTATCCTGCTATAGAGAGGGAAATGCTCGTAGAAAGATTAGAGGTGCCCTATATAAAATAAATATGTTTTTTTTTTCCCAGTCAAGGAGTCAAGATTAACCAAGAAAAGCAGGAAATCTATGAGAATCCATACTCTTAGTATGGCATTTCACTATTTTATACTTTAAGAACATAAATTTCCTATGGTCTGGCTTCTTTTATTTTCCAATTGGAAAATAAAGTTTTAAAAAGTATTTTAAAGTTCTCATTCAAAGCCAAGATAAAGACATACTGGTATGTCTGTATAAATTCCACCTGTTCCTCACCAAAGCATATACACACACTGGAGAGAAGCTCTAAAACATAAACTAGAAGAATCCCATGCAAAAAGACCAAAAGGCAAATCACACTTTCAATTTTCCTGCTTAAAAAAAGGCTTGCACATTAGAATGATATAAAATGTATATTTTAGGGTTATTGCTTTTTTATTGTGATAAAATATATAACATAAAATTTACCTTATTAATCATATTTAAGTGTACAGTTCTGTGAGATTAAGTACATTCATACTGTTGAGCAACACTCACCACTGTCCATCCCAAGAATTTTTTTCATCTTGCCCAACAGAAACATGATAGCCATTAAATACTAACTCTCCATTCCCCCTTACTCCCAGTCCCTGGCAAAAATGTAACTGAAATACACTTTCATAATTTCAAGTAATTATAGTAATATAGTCACTAATGTTTTAATATATAACAGCTTTATTGAGATATAATTCACATATCATAAAATTCACCCCTTTAATGTACACAATTCAATGGTTTTTAGTATATTCACAGAGTTGTACAATTGTCACCATTATCCAATTTTAAAACATTTTCATTACACCCAAAAGAAAGCCCATACCAATTAGCAGTCATTCCACATTCTCCTCTCCCCCCAGCTGTCAGAAACCATTAATCTACTTTCTGTCTTTATGGGTTTCTCTATTCTAAACATTTCATATAAGCAGAATCATACAATATGTGGCCTTTGTTCGTCTGAATTTTTTCACACAGCATAATGTTTTTGCAGTTTCACTCATGTTGTAACACATATCAGTACTTCATCCTTTTTACTGCCTAATAATATTCAATTATCTGTATAAATCACATTTTGTTATCCACTTATCTGCTGATGGAAATTTGGCTTGTTTCCACTTTGGGGCTGTTATGAATAATGCTGCTATGAATAACCATTTTTTACTTTTTGTGTGGACATATGTTTTCATTTCTCTTGGGCAGATATATAGGAGTGGAATTGCTAGGTCATATGGTAATTTCATGTTTAACTTTTTCAGGAGCTACCAAACTGTTTCCCACAGTGGCTGTACCACTGTATGTTCCTACCAGCCATGTATAAGGATTCTTTTCAATGTCCCCACATCCTCGCCAATACTTGTTATGGTCTGCCTTTTTAATTATAGTGCTAGGCCTCCTTTAATGAAGAGTTTTTTGTATCTAGCTCTAGCTTTCCATTAAAATACACATGCCATACAGTTAATTTCTCAACACTCTGAGGCAAGTTATCATTTTGTTTACTTTATTTTGTATCAAACCAACAAAAGGTAAATGGTAGTTCAGTGCAATTCAAACTATTTCAAACTAAGTACATTTTCTAAAATCTAACTGAGGATCAGGCCAGCAATATTTCCTGGTTGCTCAATCATTCTGGACTTTAAAAAAAAAGAATGTTCAGAACAAGGAGTAGATGGGAGAATGCAACATGGCTAATAAGAGAAACTGACAATCATGCCTCACCATACCAAGACTCAAAAGTATTAAATTCAAAACTCTGAAATAGTGAAGGTACATTAGTCATGATGGAAACACTCTGCCTTTATAGAGACACCAGAACAAGACTTTTAATTCTTATATTTTTCATCAACTCTAAGTAACTTCATTAAACTCATGAGCATAGGAAAATTCCAAAAGGTAGGAAGCCCTCAACATCTCTAAATGCAAATTCCTAGGGAAAGAAACTAGCAATGAAAGCCTAGCAAGGATTTAAAGGATTATGAAAAAGATGAAAAATGCAGCTGGAAACTGACCTCAGAGCTGCTAGGCTGATGTGGATAGCTAATAAACAAGATTCAGTTTCCCTCAGCCCCGCTCTCTTGTATATAGAACATGCAGTGTGGAGGGTGAGCCTTTAGAGAGGCCATGCAGTCCAGAGTTGGATAGTGGATTATTCAAGGTGACCTAGCTAGTTAGTGACACAGGTGGGGATACAACCCAGATTCTTGACTCAAGTCTAAAATTCTTTCTAGTATCTATACTTTAGTTTCCACCTTTGAATAGATTATAAATTTTTTAAAATATTAAAATTAAATGCTTGCCTTACTTGGCAATTTTGATCTCATACCTGCAATGCCTCTGCCTAAAAAAGATAAATAACAATTTAATAGCATTCATTAGTAGCCAAAGGGTAAATAGAGCCAGACTTCCTGTCTACTGGAAATATGCAGGAGCAAAAAAAGTATTTTAAAATATTAATGCTGTCCATGGAAAGCATTTTATACCAAAGTAGAGTCTGCCAATTTAAATTCTAGGCAGTCTAAGGAACTGACAAATAATGAAATCCTGTAGTAAATTCGTACAAAGTTCTCTTTGCTACAATAGGAAGCCAATTTCTAATGTTTGAATATTGCTATGGAAAAAAATAAAAACCGCTTATATACAAAACCAGCTGGCTGCTTCATCACCCATATGATGGATGGGTAGGTTTAAACAACAATTTAATTCGCATACCAAATTCAAATATATTCAATTCAAATTGGCACCTTCCCAAGAATATATTTCTCCTAATTGAGAAGCCGTCTTAACATCTGTCAAAGTTAATATCTAATGTTAAATAGCACTTTAATGAAAATGAACATTTTTTAAAAAGGAATTAAGAGTTTGGCTATGAAAGAATCAAAGTGTTTGTGACAGTGCCTAGAAACTGTGAGAGAGAAAAAAACACAGCTGAAAAGAGACAAAACCTTAGATATTACAAGGCTCATCGTAAACAATATAGCATGCAACAGAAAAGATTTAAATGAATCTAGCTAGCTAGCCATTCCCTCACTCATTCATTCCTTCCTTCGATTTCTAAAACACTAAGGACCTTAATCAGTTACCCAGTGGAAAGTTACCAAACTGAGAAAGGCTCCATATTACAGGCAATCATTTTTCAGTCCAAGGAAGTAATTAAAATCAAAATTAAAAATCCCTGTTTGGATAGGTGAAGAAAAGCAAATCAAGCATACATTAGTATGAAAAAACACACAGTTTTTCATGAGGGGTTCCAATCATTTAGATATTCTGCCATTCCTCATCAGAGCTACTGGAACAGAGTGCACACGTGGCATGTGTGAACTCCAGAAACTTTAGAGTACTAGAATTATCCATACACTTTCTTTCACATTAAGTAGCAATTTTCGCTTCCCCACTATTAAAGAAAATAACAGGCATAAAACAGAACATAAAAAAGTGACTATTCATCAAACCTAAGGGTAGAGAGGAGTGACAAAAGACACGATTATGGTTAAGGAAAGGGCAAAGGAACCTTATTTTGGTGAGGGCTGTGACACAAAAGGAAATTTCCCATCATTAAGCCATATGTAAAATGTTATTTAATTGGGAGATATTTTTCCCTTTAGAATAATACAACCCGTTTATTGGGTGATTAACGGAGAATGGAGGAAAAAATTAAGAGAAAGTAGAAAGGAGAAAAAGAAAATATATAGAAAGAAATAAAGTTGGAGAGGAAGAGAAAACAAGAAGCAGGAAAAGAAGCGGGAGGTAGAGAAAGTAAATAAATACACACAAAAGGGACAAAGAGAGAAAGCAAGCAAGGAGGAGTGGAAGGGTAAGAGGGAAAGGGAGACTTAGTGCGATTCATCCTGTAGGTTTCTATAAGTATTATGTAGCTCCTATTCTATAGGATTTACTTAGGCTTTAGAGTGTTATCACCTACTGATTGGCTTAAAGTTCCTGAATTGCTCTAATCTAGAATTCTTAAAAGCCTCTATTCTCTGGGATAGCCACAGGTGTCCACCAGGAGGGAGAAATACTCTCTAGGCTGCATGCTGTGATGACCAGAGCAATATTGTCAAGAATCTGCCTCCTAGCCACAAGTTCCTCACCTCGAAATTAGGGGAACAAGTTGTGAATTTGATTCGGTGGAGCAGAACTAAAATGGGGGGGGGGGGGGTTGGTGTGAGAGGGAGAGACATAGAAAAACAGACAGCTAAATGTTTAGTGTGTATGGAAGGTACTCCTCATTTCCCTCCATATAATGTCCACATAGTGCTCTCCTTTCAGAGTTTCTGGATTGACTTTATTCTGATCCTAGAAATAGATGTCTAGAAAGAGTGTTTTGTTTACATCATTTTTCTGATGAAAATCTTTTAAAATATATTCTACCTAAGTATAATGAACATCATTTAATTATTTCTTCATGACTCAGGTTCATCTTTAAGATTCAATATGACTTTAGGTCATTCATTACTATCCAGTATTAGAACAGTGCTCTCAATGGTCTTGACAAAAAAAATAAAATCTGTGTGTCTGGAAAACAGATTACGGTATGACCACTGACAATTTTAATCTTGGGAAACTTGAAAATGTGAGATTGTCTCTACTTTCAAGAGAATGTAAGACAAAAGTAATCTGACATAGACTTTCAAAGTTTCTAGGGATTTCATTCTTGTGTTATCTGAGTTAGGACACTATAAAACTGAACTACCTCTCAAATAAAGTTGAACGTAAATTTTATTGACTTTTCTCTTACAATTTAGAAACTTCTACAACCCTAACCAAGTATCATTTCCCCAGGGCCATTAAAAGCATGTCTCCAAAGTATGACAACAGTTCCCTGTGACTTACTGCCAATAACTGTAGCTCCTAAAAATGCAAAATTGAAGTCCTCATTAATACATGAACACTATTTCACAGTCTTAAAGAACATAGCACAGCAGAATGGTCAAGAGTTTGGATTCTGAGTCAGACATACCTGCATTTGGATCCTGGCTTTATTGCATACTAGCTGTGTGACATCTGCATAAGTCTCTTAACCTATGCCAACTTCCATTACCTCATCTATAACATGGGAATAATAATAGTACCTACCTCTCAGAGTTACTATAACAAATAAATAAAATATCAGCGCCTGTATAAGTGTCTTGCATACACTAGGTGCTTAATAAGCAGTGGTTAGAAAATAACTTTGATCATCAGCATATTTATAAAGTTGATGCTCACAGGGCAGCCACCATATCATGGCACTGGTGGAAGGAAGGGAGCCCCAGGACTAAGATTAACCCTTCAAACTTGAGATGAGAGGATCTAAACAAGCTATCTTCTCTAGGAATGAAATGTGGCCATCCCAGGGAATAATGGCTACCTTCCCAGGTTCTGGTTTTGTTTGTATGTTTGTTTTTCTGAGAAGACTTCATTTCATTTTCTTTAATTTTCAAAATATTTATTAGGCACCTGTTCTATGCCTTTTATTATGTGAAAAGTCATGGAGCATATAAAAATAGTATATTACAAAATAATATATGGATACATATAAAAGACTTATTAAATTTACATTCGATAGGAATGCTGAGAAGGAGTGGTCAGACAAGATTAACTTCTTTTCTGGAAGGATCTGTTTTACACTCATTGCTGCTGGTTTACTAGTTACCAAGTGATCCAGAGTTGTAGGAAAATTTTACAGAAATGAAATGAATACATTTTTTCTAGTAACACATTTACTACATCAATTAAGGTGCCTCTTTATCAAGAAGTTCCACAATTTTGCATTCATATGTTGCTTTGTTATTCTTTCTTGGTTTTCCTGAACTAGATTTTTAAAAATCTCTAGCGCAAGGATTGGTCTTTTACTTCCATACAAGAAATATTTACCCAGAAATATAGTTCCATGAATTATGTTCAATTTGTCTTCAATGGATTTAGATACATTATTCTATATCCTACTGGTTATGCTAAACAGCACAATATTTAGCAAAACAAAACTCTATAAGCAGCAAAGAATAAGAGCTGAGAGGTTCTGTGCTTTGCTTATCTAACCCAGTGGTCTCCAAACTGTTTTTACTGAGCATTCTTAGCAATAAAAAGTTTGAGCACATATTCCCAACATGTATATTTACTTATAAAGTAGTTAATATAACCAACGCAGAATATATACTTAGAGTAAACTTTTTCTTAAAGACAGCAGGTAAAAATACATATTTCAAATGTTCTTGATAATTTCTCTTATTTGGGGGCTGACATCTTTTGAGGTCTGATTAGATTACCTTCATTTTTACTTTGCAACTTGGCCAACCAGGTTACGAGGTAACTTGAAGTGTCAGCTAGCTTCATCATTTTCTCATCCTTGCCTTGTGCTTGGATTATTACTATTATCATCAATTCATTGTTCCTTTGTAGGAATTTTCTTAAGCCACTTGTGTATCCTGCTTGGGCTCATTTATCTAGCTTTAGCTAACTACGAGTAATGGACAAGTGGCTTAAGAAGATTCCTGCAAAGAAACCACAGGTTGAAAATAATACTAAGAACTATGAATCTATTTAACCATGCGCATGTAAACTGAAATACTTTTCTGCAATTTGCTGAAAGTAAATGAAAGGATTGTGCCACTATCTACTCCCATCAAATAAGGGATCTTATGCTTTCCTCAGGACTATGTGACAATGTCCCTCTGTTATAGACCAAATGATAGCACCAGGGCCAATCCATACATTAACTATTAGTGGAGTACAAGTACTTTTTTATATTTTAGATTAAAAGATCACAAATAGAATGTCTAATATTTTCTTCTCACCCCACAATGGATCATCTGGTTATACCCCTCTTTGGAGACTGCTAATCTACAACTTCTAAATCCTAGGAGACATGCCACTATGAGCAAAAGCAGCTCTAAATGTAAGAGCCAATACTGGTTGAGCACCTACTGTGAGTCAGGTGCTATACATGTATTCTCTTGTTGAGTCTTCAAAACAATCACATTTTGAAGACACTGAGGTTGACTGAGTTCAATGAGATTAAACAACTTGACAAAGGTCATACAAACAGGTATGAACTCTGGGTTGCCAGTCTCTTTTCACAGTACTGTTTCTAGAATGTTAATAAATCAACATAATGTATACACATTTAATCAGATTTAAGGAATTTTCTCCCAATTAAAGCCTCTTCTCCTGGGGTTTAACTGAATGCTTTAGGTATAAGTGTGAGCAGGTTCTGAAACTGAGATTAAACAGTACTTCTTTAGTGAAAGTACTAGCTAGTTTTTGTTCTCTTCTTTCTCCATTTTGATCTTGGTGATTCAGAGCTGCTGCCATTGGAAAACATCTGTTTTATCTAAATTTAATAAGCCCTATTAGTGGGATACTAAGCCTTCCTTTATTCTGAAGCCTTTCCACAATTTGAAATTTAATCTGCTGGAAGTCATAATAGCGTTACCAAAGTACTAGTTTTGGATATAGCTAGGCTGGTGGGCCTGTTTCTGATTTTTAACTTTACTTTTCCAACTTGAATGAATAAGCTCTCTCATACTCACCACAAGCATCATGCCTTTTTTTTCCCTGTCCCTCTTTCCATGGTAATCAAATCTATAAATTAAAACTCTGTAAATTGCAAAACATATGTTGTCACTCTAATTTATGTGCCATGTTAGGGTGATTCTGTCTTACCCACTGATTTACTGTCTTTTCTAAAACTATTGCCAGTCCTAGATGGTACCAGTCTGCTGAGAGCTAGCATGTTGGTTCTTATTGTGTGGACTGCCTATAATTTCCTCAGATGTCACTGATAGGGAACTAAAGGTAATAAAGGAAAAGAGTTAAGTCAGTCTTAAAGATGAGGTGCAAAGTAAACTTATCCACTTGGTCATGCTGAGAAAGAGAGAAAGAGGCATCCAGCCATCTCTATTGCCTCACTGACATTTTTTTTCACTTTTAATTTCCTTCTCTTCTTCTCCTCCCTAACCTTCTGGATGTTTTCCTCTTTCTAATCTAGTTAGGTGAGGAAGCATGAATAGTAAAATGTCACAAGGAGATGAAAGGAAAGAATGTGGGTGTGGGAAGAGATGAAAACACTAAGACAAAGGCCTACAGCTGCTGCCTCCACTGGACAAGGATAATTGTGCAAGGCCGTCACATGTTGTTATGCTCCACCATTGCGTCAGGATGACCCATTCCCTTCTGCACTGGTTTTAAGTTCTATTACAGCCTTTGGGGAGTGGATGGGTGTTGGTGACAGAGAATGGTACATGATCTACTCCCTGTTTCTTTCTAGGGTTTTTAAGGTAACCTTGAAAAGCAGGCCAGTTAGAAAAAAAAATTGAGTGCCTCACGGCCCCCAGCAGCCTAGCTGCTTAACCAGGCAATGGTTATTGAGTCAGTTCCTTGCTTTTATACTTTGCAATCACATATTTTCCTGCAGTGAAGCATAAACTACTTGTGTTTTAAGGCCTCTATAACTTGCCTTACATTCATTTAAACAGAACTATTTCAATTTTTATTACTATGTCTTATCTTTGGGGAAATTTTTTCTTTCAAATCACTCACATTGTCTTCATTTTATGATTCTTCATAAAGTTTCCAAAGGGTCTTCACATAATTCTTCCTAGGCGACCCTCAAAACAGCTCCATAAAGTAGCAAAGCTAATGCTACATTATATTATAAATCATAACAGTTGTCCTCCAAGAATAAGGCCCTAAAGTCATAGAGTCACCAAATGTCACAGCTACAATAACTTAGAGATCATCTAGTCCACACCCTTCATTTGACATTTGGGGGAACTAGAGAGGAAAATGATGTGTCCAAAGTCATGCAGCTACTGAGTAGTGGAGTTGGAACTATATGTTGCATCTTCTGACTTCCCCTCCCCACAATGACTAATCTTTCCATTAATCTTACACATATTTGTTGACCAACTCCCAACTCTGTCCTAATCCAATAACACCCACAACTGATGTTCAAGGAAAAAAGAAGAGAATTATGTCGGAGGCTCCAGGGAACAACTAGCACAATAAAGCAGTGAGCTTCCAAGAATAACTCAACATTATCAGGCACCTGGCACTTGGCAGCATGCCAAAACCACACAGAACGTAGAAACTGAGCAGATAAGGGTGGGGGAGCACCAACACACTGAGGGTGGCAAATGCAGTCTTCACTATGGCCTTCTTGCCATTTCTAACCCACTGCCCCCTCATCTCACTTTATTCTTACACACTCCTAGTAGGTGTGGCTCTCTCTTCATTGTGCTTTTCCCTTACTCTTCTTACCTTTGCAGTCTATCCATTCTGTCTGATCATTTCTCTCCAACTGCTGAGCTCCATAGGATTATTCAACAGAAAAGTTATGCATTTTTAAAATAAGAGTATTTAGTTCCCTTTTATCAAGCTCTAAGAATGAGAGAATCTGTCCCTATTGTAAATGCCACTGTAGTTCCCACTGTGTGTTTAAATATGTTAAACTATAAGCTGGTCAGGGCAAAGTAACCTTAATGTCCATTTCCAAGTAAATAGCACAATGTCGTGTGGAGATTCAGCATGGGAGAACTATGTTGTTCTTGATGCACTGCTAAAGCTCTCGACTTGAACCCAACCTACCTTCCAATCTCTTGGAACATATTTTACTTTATTCCTTTCAACAAATATGTTAAAGTGAACGTGATCAAACAGAAAGGGGTATTTTAATTCATCTCTCGTTTTGCTTATAGCTTGATAAACCTAATTTTAAAAAGCAAAGAAAAATTTTACTTGTATAGTTTTCCATTCTGTTACCATTAAAAATTACTTAATTATCCCATTGAAAAGGTTCTACTTGGGCTTTGTTTACATGAGACAAGCACATCAGCTAATAAAATATGTTGGAAAAGCTTCACTATATATGCTGCTGAAATAATGACAATAATGACAATAATGCTGAATCTGTACTACAGTACATATTTAAAAACACACACACACAATAGATACTAAAAGGAAACAGCATCATTTGGGGATGGAAAAAATGCAATGGATAAAAGCCATGCAATTTAAATTAGTCATGTGACATCGCTATCCCCAACAGCAGCAAAACCTGCCGTGAATAAGTGGCAGTCCTACTGATAACTGATGGAAGAGAATGTCTATGAATGTGAATTAATTTAGCAAATATTTATTGAGTGCCTGCTATGTGCCAAGCACAAGTATACATACAGTGGCCTAGTATGTTCAATTGCAGTCCTGTGGAATAGCCTGCTTCAATAGAAGTTTCACTATACTGCCACAATATGACTGGCATTTATATGAGCAGCAACTTAGAGCACCTAATGATAAGTACAAATCTCATAAACTAAGTCACATTTTAAAGATGTAAAAAAAGAGAGAAATACACCTAAATTCACAAGGCCTTACTACTTTTAAACTTATGGATACTGGCCTATTTGTAGAAAATCTACCAGATTAAGCAAAACCCTATAGAAACATAAATTAAAAACTACATTTTGACTATCTATACCCGTG
>NW_005357414.1:1502618-1517048 GCF_000412655.1 Myotis brandtii | reverse complement strand
ATGAGTATGGGGACTGTGCTCATTTTTGCTCACCACTGTATGCCCAGTGCCTAACATTCAGTAGCTAGTGAGTAAATTTTTAATAAGTAAAAGAAATAATATAGGAGGATAATCTCATATTTAATAAACATTTATTGGCAATATAATAAACATTAAGTGGTCCTACTGATTATACTTTATTAAACACTCAACATTCCCCTACACTCTAAATATCCTTTTATTCATCACATAAAAACTGTCCACCAAAGTATGTTTTCCCCTGCTTAAAATGTATTAAATACTATTCATTTAGATGGTGTAAATGGTCTTTTTGGTTTTTAGCTAGATTACTTACTGTGCATTTATAGTACAACACAATTTCACATCATTTTTCTAACTACAACTCATAGACTGCTATAAATAGATAATAATCTACTTCCACGATAGAGTTACAGTGCTGCTTTGATTTCACAGGCTTTTTCCCCTGAGGAAAACATAGATGCTTTGCATCCTGAAGGAGTTCAATGTTTGTGGGGTGATTATTACTACTATTTTGTTGTAGTTTAAAACACATAGGGACCCATAATACTAGTCTATTTTTATGCCTTTCACACCTTTTTATAAAGGAAAATCTTATGAAGTGGATGAATCACAAGTCAGCAAAGGCAGGCACAGCAAAAAGAAGCACCAGATAACAGTCTCTCTAAATGAACATGGATCTAAAGGAAATCAGGCATCAGTTCACAAATAAAAAATCCTTTCAAAAAATCCTCTGCCCACTCTTCCGGTTCTCTGTGGGACTGCAGGTGAGTGATCTTCCAAGAGGGAAAGGGAGCTTGTTGAAAAATCAACTCTCTAAAGCACTGAGAATGATTTAGTGGAAGAAGGGCTAACTTTGGGAAAGAGGAATGGACCTCTGGTGCACTTCTGAAGGGGTATCGGCATGTTTGTCAATTAAGAGGTTCTTAAAACTTACCACATTGATAGGGGTTAAAGCATTAGTGTATACCAGCAAACATTCTCTCAATCACATTATATATACTTTAAGATTCCCAGGTCTGGTTTGCCTTTTACAAGGAATATTGGTTTAGAATGCTGCTCAGAACCTGCTCCACAAATCTGAGAGACCTGGTTATAACACCTCATTTTCCTTTGCTACTGCCATGTCCTCTCCCCTCCCCATGTAACTAAAAGCTACTTCTTGGACTTTGGTAAATAACAGTAAGGAAACTGAGAGAATATTTTTTTTGTGGATTTAACTTTCATGGAAATAATTACCAGTGATGGAAAACTCACTCTTTGTAACAGAATAAAACATCGTTAATTTGAGCTCCACTAATTCAAAATGTGTGTTAATTTAAACAGAGCTAGGCTGACTGCTACATTGAGCAAATCAACTTTGTAATTAAGGTTGTAAGAGAAATACAGGAGTTGCTGAAAGAGAAACTATTTTCAGGACTCCAGGATTAACCATCTACATGCCCTGTAAAACCATAATTACAAATCTATGTGTACATGACAAAGCAGGGCTCTGGAAAACTACTTGACAATACTCTGTTAGCCCATTTTGAATGATCTGTGTCAGTAAAACAAGCAAAATTATTTTTTAAATAAATATTTCATTAATTGTTAATCATAATGGACTTCCTGCAATTATATTTATTTATTTATATGCAATTATTATTATTTTTATTGTCTAAAGTTTTACATGTCTCCTTTTTCCCCAATTGACCCGCCCCCCCCAGCCATTCCCATACCGGGCAAGCCCCCACCGCCCTAGTGTCAGTGTCCATTGGTTATGCTAATATGCATGTATACAAATCCTTTGGTTGCTCTCTAACCCCCGTCCCTTGCCATTTGTCTCTGGATCTATTTTTTTTAACATATTTTTATTGATTTCAGAGAGGGAGAGGGAGATTGAAACATCAATGATGAGAATCATTGATTGGCTGCCTCCTGCACGCCCCCTACTGGGGATCAAGCCACAACCCCAGCATGTCCACTTGACTGGAATCGAACCTGGGACCCTTCAGTCCACAGGCCGACACTCTATCCACTGAGCCAAACTGGCTAGGGCTGGATCTATTTTTGTTCATCATATTATGTTGATCATTATATCCCACATATGAATGAGATTGTGTGATATTTATCTTTCTCTGACTGGCTTATTTCGCTTAGCATAATGTTCTCCAGTTCCATCCATGCTGTTGCAAATGGTAAAAGTTCCTTTTTTATAGCAGCATACTATTCCATTGTGTAGATATACCACAGTTTTTTAATCCACTCATCTGCTGATGGGCACTTAGGCTGTTTCCAAATCTTAGCTATTGTAAATTGTGCTGCTATGAACATAGGGGTTGTGCAATTATTTTTAATTTGGGAGCTTTTATTTCCACTTTGGTGTTGCTAGGTACTCAAGGACCTTTAAGTGCAAGTCTAATGGTAGGTCACTAATAACTGAATCAGAAATACAACACAATCACTTACTTACTGTCTGACCTAAAGAAGTTACTAACTTTTCATACCTTAGGTTACATTTAGCTGTAAAATAGGGCGAGGAGGGGGATACAAAAAACTTGTATCCCTGAGGTTATAGACTTACACACTAGAACAAACAAAAGACAAAGCAACAAAGTCCTTGGGAACCTATACATTCAATACAAAATAAGCAGTCATTATGAATCAATTATCAAATGAAAAAAGTAGCATCTCTGTCCAAAGGAAGCATTTCTGGAGGTTGTTACTCCTCACACCTACATACTGTCTCTCACTTTACTAGCACAGGGGGATCTTCCAGCTTCCCACATCCATTCCTTCTTGGAGCATGGATCATGGCCTCAGAGACCTAGTTACCTGGTCACACAGAGCTGTCTGACCGCTCTAATTATATTTTAAGTTCCTAGATTCATACAGGTTTCCCTTAAGCACAAACCACACAGTACTGGCACAACATTGATGGGTACTCTACTGACTTTACTTGGTTTGAGGTGATAACACTTCCTCTTTTCATATGCAGAATTGCAAATCAGAGCAATAAGATAAAAACAAATGGCTCAGAGATTTCTAGTTTCTAAGGAAACATTGAAAATACCAGAACTAGCAAATGTGTTTGCCTAAGAAATTTGGGACACTAAAATTAATAGGTATCCCATAAGAATACTGAATAAAATAGTCATAGGTCAATGTTCCAATGAAAGTGAAATGCTAGCCAGTACATTCTGTGAGGAAAAAATTCTTCAGAAAGGTTTTGAGCAAGAAAGTCTGTAGTCTGTTTTAAAACATGTGTCTTTATCTACTGGGTCGATCATCTGTGTCATCTCTGTATCATCAGTGTTAAATGAGAGGGACAAGAGGGTCCACAGTGCAAAAATCATCTACAACTGAGCACCATAAGCTGTGACTCCTTATAAATGAGAATTTTTCTTTTTAAATTATGCCTGGTTTGGGCATATATTTAAGGTAGTCAGTAAACACAGGACACAGACCCACTTCTAGGCAGAGTGAGGCAGCTCACAGTTTTTCTGGTTTGGAGGTAGTTTTCTATGGAAGATCATAAAAGGCATAATCTATAACTAAGTGGTGACTATTAATTTTCTAAATAAATATTAAGAAATGTGGTCATAATACAAATTAGACACTTATCTAAAGTGTTTTCACTACTTAATGCTAGACTATTACAACACATTATTTTTAAATGTTTACAATCTTTTTTTGAAAATGATTCTTTTGACAATGTGTACAGCAGCAACCATCCTGTATTTTCCACTGAATTTCAGGGCTTCTCTTCCTTTCAGAAAATATGACAGCTGTACCTAAGGAAACATCTACTAGTAAATTATCTTGTGGTGCTAGCTGTTTATTTTTACTGCATTATATGAAGGTTGCTCAAAATCTAGACCCCAGCTTATACCTTGAAATGTTTATTCTCTTTGTTAGTGGAAATTACTGCACTAGGAGCTAGATTCTTTAACTTCAGAAAACTGCCCCCACAAGCAGCTTTGAGAATCTAAACAAGTCAAAGAAGCTTAAGTGTCACGGGGCACTCCTGCACACATTTCAGAAGACCCCTTGTCTAGAATTATATCAGTCTAAGAGTTTCAGAGTTAGGACATCACTCAGCTACAATATAAAAACAACTCTTGTAAATTTGAATCATATTCACAAAACATCTGGGAAGTTCCCCAAAGGAAAAAAAGATTACCCAAAATAAATGGAAGAGAAGATGCTGACTTTTATCATAATACAAAATTCAGTCAGTTTCCATTGTTAAATCAACAGATGTGCTGTTTACCTTTAAAGAAGTCTGGAATCTATCTTTATTCAGTCTTGAAACCAAGACATTCTTAGGTTGTAAGTACAGATATTTAAATTCCATAACAACTGCCCAGTGTTTATAAACATTTATTTCTTTATAGATGTCTCATCCACAAAATGTGTATTTGGTTAGAAAGAGGAATTTTGAGGGTTCAGTGTACTTTAACAAATGTTACACATCAATGCTTCTTCAAGCAAGAGGCAGTCTATAAATTTATCTTTTATTTTCTAAGCTTTGCTTTGTGGAATGGGCTAAAAGAAAATAATGGTATCAAGGGTCCCATTCCTCTGTTTTCTTTATTATACTTTTATATAAAATGATATATTAAATAATACTAATATAACAACACATTAGATCAGCGGTTCTCAACCTGTGGGTCGCAACCCCTTTGGGGGTCGAATGACCCTTTCACAGGGGTCACCTAAGACCATCGGAAAACACATATATAATTACATATTGCTTTTGTGATTAATCACTATGCTTTAATTATGTTCAATTTGTAACAATAAAATTGGGGGTCACCACAACATGAGGAACTGTATTAAAGGGTCGCGGCATTAGGAAGGTTGAGAACCATTGCATTAGATAGTATACTCGACTCTCAATACCATATCTTAAAAGGACACACTTTTTAAAAATAAAATTCTTAATTTATAAAAATCTCCAATATTCAAAATCAGAAAAAAAGTACCCTAAGATTGAAGTAAAATTACTTTGACATTAAAAATGACTCTGTTACGCCCTGACCAGTTTGGCTCAGTGGAATAGAGCGTCGGCCTGTGGACTGAAGGGTCCCGGGTTCGATTCCAGGCAAGGGCATGTACCTTGGTTGCGGGCACATCCCTAGTAGGGGGTGTACAGGAGGCAGCTGATTGATGTTTCTCTCTCATCGATGTTTCTAACTCTCTATCCCTCTCCATTCCTCTCTGTAAAAATCAATAAAATATATTTTTTAAAAATGATTCTGTTGGGAAAACACGGCAAGATGGCGGCATAGGTAAACACCGGAGACTGCTGCCGCAAACAACCACTTCAAAAATACAACTAAAAGACGGAACGGACATCACCCAGAACCACAGGAAGGCTGGCTGAGGAGAGACTCTTCAACTAGAAGGAAAAATAACAGCACACCGAGGCTCAGAGGAGGCGCAGTGTGGAAAATACTCAGGTGCGGAGGTGCGCGCGCAAAGCGGGCTGGTGGCTGAGAGCGCGGTTGTCGTTTTCGGTCAGGGGGGAGTCTCAGACTCTGAGCTCCAGATACGGGCGAATCGCTGGGGACTCGGACTCAAACGGGAGAAGCGGGAGTGTCTGGCATCAGTTGGAAGGCAGCTTTCTCTCCGAGGTTTGCAGCGGTTCCTGGGGTTCTGAGAAGCAGAGCCTCTGGGAATGGGACTGAGGGCAGCCATAACCGCTCCCTCCGCCCGCCCTGTTGAGCCCGCCCCGCCCAAGCCCTGCGCAGAGCCATTTGCCGGATCGCCTCAGGCAAAGGCTAGATTAGCACCTCCCCAGAGGACAGAAGTTTTCCGCGGCAGACACAGCTGATTCACACAGCCAGTCGGCCTGGTGGTCAAATCCCTCTAGTATTAACTACAACAATCAAGGCTCAACTAGAACAAGACTGCGCACAAAGACCACTAGGGGGTGCACCAAGAAAGCATAAAAAATGCGGAGACAAAAAAACATGACAGAAATGGAGGATATAGAGCTAAAAATCGCAATTTTGAGGGCTTGCAAAAATTTGCTAGAAGCTGTCAATAAACTTGAGGAGAGAGTCACGAAAACTAATGAGACCCTCGATGCTATGATAAAGAACCAACTAGAAATTAAGCATACACGGACTGAAATAAAGAATATTATACAGACACCCAATAGCAGACCAGAGGAGCGCAAGAATCAAGTCAAAGATTTGAAATGCGAAGAAGCAAAAAACACCCAACCGGAAAAGCAAAATGAAAAAAGAATCCGAAAATATGAAGATAGTGTAAGGAGCCTCTGGGACAGCTTCAAGCGTACCAACATCAGAATCATTGGGGTGCCAGAAGATGAGAGACAGCAAGATATTGAAAACCTATTTGAAGAAATAATGGCAGAAAACTTCCCCCACCTGGTGAAAGAAATGGACTTACAGGTCCAAGAAGCGCAGAGAACCCCAAACAAAAGGAATCCAAAGAGGACCACACCAAGACACATCATAATTAAAATGCCAAGAGCAAAAGACAAAGAGAGAATCTTAAAAGCAGCAAGAGAAAGAGTCTCAATTACCTACAAGGGAACGACTGTCCGACTGTCAGCTGATTTCTCAACAGAAACTTTGCAGGCCAGAAGGGAATGGCAAGAAATATTCAAAGTGCAAGAACCTACGAACCTACAACCAAGAATACTTTATCCAGCAAAGCTATCATTCAGAATTGAAGGTCAGATAAAGAGCTTCACAGATAAGGAAAAGCTAAAGGAGTTCATCACCACTAAACCAGTATTATACGAAATGCTGAAAGGTATCCTTTAAGAAGAGGAAGAAGAAAAAGGTAAAGATACAAATTGTGAACAACAAACATGCATCTATCAACAAGTGAATCTAAGAATCAAGTGAATAAATAATCTGATTTACAGAATGAACTGGTGATTATAATGAATCAGGGACATAGAAAGGGAATGGACTGACTATTCTTGGCGGGGAAAGGGGAATGGGAGATGCGGGAAGAGACTGGACAAAAATCGTGCACCTATGGATGAGGACAGTGGGTGGGGAGTGAGGGCGGAGGGTGGGACGGGAACTGGGAGGAGGGGAGTTATGGGGGGGAAAAAGAGGAACAAATGTAACCTGAACAATAAAGATTTAATTAAAAAAAATGATTCTGTTACAAGCAAAGTGTCAACATGTACTTCTACTGTGTTGCTTATCATTTTAAATTTTTTCATCTCCCCATCATGTAAGGACCCTTTGGAGCCATCCTCAACTCTTCCCTTTACCTTACTCCCCACATATAGTCTCATCTTGTTCTATTACTACCATGTCTTTGTTATATATCTTTTTATATCCTTCCTGCTACTAATCTAATTTAGGCCTGTAGCATATCTCATTTGGAATTTAAAATTAGCTTCCTAACTGGTCTGTCTCTCATCTCTATCCTTTCCATTCCATCCTATATATAAGCAGCCCGAGCCATCCCTGATGACCTTTTTACTCTGCTTAAAATCTCTCAATGGCAATTCAATGCCTTTAAAAAATAACCCTGTCCTTGTCTATCATTTTATCTCCCACTGTCCTCACTAGAACTCAAGTCACACACAGGGTTACTTACAGTTCACCCTCAAACAACATACACTGTTGTTCTTTTTCCTTGCATTTGGCTCAGGAAGGTTTTGGACACACAATGCATATGTTCTCCATATCCTCACTTTTGAATGTTGTGAGTCTTAAGTGCCCTCAGAGGTTTAGCTGCAATGTCAGTTTTCCTGTAAAACCTTTCCCAGTCTATCCAACAAGAGCTAATTTCTCTCACTTCCAATAGTGTTGTTTATATATCTAATGTATCACTTATTACATTCTTTATAGTTCTTTTGTGTACATGTTACTCTCTTACAAGACTATAAGCTCATTGAGGGTAGATGTTATGTATTGTTCATCTTTGTAGCTCCACAGTATCTAGTGCAGTACCTTGCTCAGAGTAAATGTGCGACTGAACTACATAAGCCTTATTTCAGCCTGACATAATTAAGAAGCAAGACTGTTAAGATTTAAAATAAATTCTATCTTTAATGACAGCTGTGTTATTATAATTGCTGCTTATTTAAAGAAAATACTGAATGCATCTTTCAATCAAGCTTTGAAACTACAGTGACTATTCTAAGTTTGAATTACTTTATTAAGAAAATAATAATGTCAAGAACACTGAAATCTGTAGTAAAATAATGTTAATGAAGAAAGATTTTTTACAGTAGATTCAGCTGTACAAGTTCAACCAATAAACCACAAAGGCAGTCTTTTCCCCTCCAGAATATAAAAAGGGCAATATTAAACATAATGATGAAAATTAACTAGGAGGCACTGCATAGAGCCTCCATTCTCAATCAGTAACTGCTCCTTGCTGCAGCTGCATTTGGATCTTCTCATGGAAGGGCTGAGTAGATTGGTTCCCACTAAATTTCCAAGTCTGACAAAATCACAATTTCGAAGTGGCCCGACTACTGGCAATTGTAAGCACAGTAAATCCCTTCTCCTTCTGTAACCCCCTCAATTGTCCTGCATTCGCAACTTTTTTATACCAGATGTTTTGTTGAAATTAACACATTCCTATCAAATGCATATCAAAAGGACCTCTTTCCTTTCCACTGCAACTGAAATTTATTATATTGAGCATTCTATGTAATCTCCAAACCATTTATTTGTTACACAATTTTGCATAGTATTTGTTACAGGGGAAATGACAAGGAAAATTGGGCTCAGAATAGAGTGGGATCCATTCCAGAGCGAATATTCCTACAGTTGGTAATTGTAGACAGGAGCCCTTGAAGGCTGTTATCTCTCAAAAGGAGTTTTTTGACCTTGCTAAATAAAATGATCAACATGTTGTCGCAATCCCTGGCCCAAATCTTTCTTGGGGAAAAGGGTGAGGTAGTGTTTTGCTTGTTGAATTCAAGTTTTATTTCTATGTAAACACAACCTCTTTACATGGTTTCATCCATTAACAGAATAAGCATAATTAACTAGATATTAATAAATGGCATAATATGAAGATATGACCTGTGATCGATTGCTCACCTGAAACTTTGGTCCCCCCAAGATGTTTGGCCATTACAGAAACATCATTTCTGACAAACCATCACCCACTCACCCAATGTTTTTAAGACCAGGACCGTTCACAGAAATGGCCATCTCTCCCTTATGAGGATTTAAAAAAGACTTGGAGACTAGTGCCACTGTGAATAAAATAGCCTTCATGACACAATTCTAATAAGCAGCCTTGTGGCACAAAATGCTTCTAAGCTGTAATTGTGTGCTACAGGTAATATATAGGATGTTAAATATCACCCTCATTTCTTCAGGCTATTTGTTTCTCACACATCTCATTTGTAACATAAGTATATATAGGTTTTTCTACAGGAGCACATTTTAAAATTTATTCCATTGCTTCATTTTTATAATAGTAAAACTTAACAGCCGCAACTAGAATATCTAAATATTTTATCTACATAAAATCTCCTATAAGATTTAAGTGTTACCATTCTTTATTACGACAACTGATAATTATAAAGCAAATGAGTAAAAAATTATTTGAACTAAAATTATAAATAGAAAACAAAATACAGATATGTCTCATCTTAGGTTATGTCTAGGTTCCTAACAATGAAAGTAAATATTGCTTTTGCAAATTATTTTCCTATTATTTACATTTTCAGAGATACTTTAATCTTCCTTTCTCAGGTCCCTTGCATGGGTTTTGGCTCCTGGTAATTTCTTTAATTGCCTTACCTGTCCACTAAACAACATACTATAGGAACTCACTCTAATTCAAACATTTATTTTTATCTATGCCTAATCCACCACAGCTACTTAAGAGATGCAAAGAAGTGAAAATTTTAGCTTAGGTCCTCAAGGGACTACCACTCTAAGTAGGGAAGACAGTCATGCAAAACTGAGTACACTGCAGGCAAGACAAAGCAAGTGCTGTAACAGGTACCAGGAAGTGTGCAATGAGCACACAAAGGAAGAAGCAGTAACTGTGGGTGTATGGGGAAATCCGGGTGAATCCTTTGGGAAACAGAGAAATCTGTAATGTGAAACTATAGGGCCATGAACATTTACTGGTTTGTTTGCTTTGAACATATTCAATTTTCTTTCTGGAAGGTTTTCTTAAAATGAGATACACCTTAGGCAAAAGACAGAACAACAACAATCAAATCTGACATTCAATTATTTGGCAGACTTTCTGCTCTACCAGGCACCATTACCCTCTCTTCCCACTTCTTTGGCCTATGATGTAAGCCTGCAAATGTCATTTTAAGTGCATTGTTTAGCCTCACTCACATCCCAAAGGCTAAAAATGTTACTAATTTCTGGGCTAGCATTTCCAGCCATTTGCTGGTTTCTCTTCCACTGCATCATTAATTTGCCAGGTTGCCACAATGAATCTCTAGTAGGTGGGACTTGAATATGTAAAATGACAAATTTACACTGGCAAAATTCTTTGAAATCCTATTAAGAAACATGTGACATGGACAATCAACATTGCTAATAATGCTATAATAATTCACAAGCAGTATATGCATAAAAATTTGAAAGGTAATTTTCCTGTCAAATTTTAAAATACCTATCCTGGAAACAGACTTGCAATAATGTAATATTTATTTCAGACAAAGAACAGTTTTCAAACAGATCAGGGGCAAAAACATGTTTGCATGCCTTTGGTTTTTAAGTTTTCATTACTGTTTGCTTCAAAATTAAAAAAAAAAAAAAGAAAAAGATAATGCAGCCCTGGCCAGTGTGGCTCAGTTGATTGGGCTTCATCCCAAGTATCAAAAGGTTGCCAGTTCAATTCCAGGTCAGGGCATCTGCCCAGGTTGCGGCTCCATCCCCAATAGGGGGCTAGCAGGAGGCAGCTGATTGATGCCTCTCTCTCATTGATGTTTCTCTCTTCTTTTCTCTAAAAATTATATATATTAAGTAATGCAGCCTTAAAAGACTTGTATAAAATTAAAAATACATTTAAAAATCTTGCCTTGCCCGGCCGGTATGGCTCAGTGGTTGAGTGTCAACTTATGAACCAGGAGGTCACGGTTCGATTCCTGGTCAGGGCACAAGCCTGGGTTGTGGGCTTGATCCCCAGTGTGGATCATGCAGGAGGCAGCCAATCAATAATTCTCGCTCATCACCAATGTTTCTATCTCTCTCTCTCCCTCTCTGAAATCAATAAAAAATTTTTTTAAAAATTAATATAAAAATTAAAAATCTTGCCTGTTTTTAAAATACTCAGATTCCCAAATCCCAGCTTGCAGTAAGAAACACAATCTGACTAATTTTATTATTTTTTCAAAACCCTACAATTGTAAGAAATCTAAGTATGATAAAATGGACATAGTCCATGTTCAAACACATACAATTCCTTCCTGAAATTCCTTTTTAAAAAATGTCAATGAGAAAAAAGTCAGCCATGGATATATCTGTCTTTCATTCATATAGATGCTTCTTGTTTTCTGATAAGTTGCCCCAAGGAACTTCACAAATTGTAAAAATGTAAACTAAAGCAATAAATTTGTTCTAAATTACTTGGAAATTTGAAATTTGTTTCCTTAATTATAGTTTCTAAGAATCAGAATAACTTCTTACTCCCTAAAGTTGTCTCCTTTTCGACTAATTGTAGAGAAGAACAGGGCTTTTTTTTTTTTTAATTAAATCTTTATTGTTCAGATTATTACATTTGTTCCTCTTTTTTCCCCCCATAACTCCCCTCCTTCCAGCTCCCACCCCACCCTCCGCCCTCACTCCCCACCCACTGTCCTCATCCATAGGTGCACGATTTTTGTCCAGTCTCTTCCCGCATCTCCCACACCCCTTTTCCCCCCAAGAATAGTTAGTCCGTTCCCTTTCTATGTCCCTGATTCTATTATAATCACCAGTTCATTCTGTACATCAGGTTATTTATTCACTTGATTCTTAGATTCACTTGTTGATAGATGCATATTTGTTGTTCATAATTTGTATCTTTACCTTTTTCTTCTTCTTCCTCTTCTTAAAGGATACCTTTCAGCATTTCATATAATACTGGTTTGGTGGTGATGAACTCCTTTAGCTTTTCCTTATCTGTGAAGCTCTTTATCTGACCTTCAATTCTGAATGATAGCTTTGCTGGATAAAGTAATCTTGGTTGTAGGTTCTTGCTATTCATCACTTTGAATATTTCTTGCCACTCCCTTCTGGCCTGCAAAGTTTCTGTTGAGAAATCAGCTGACAGTCGTATGGGTATTCCCTTGTAGGTAACTGAGTTTCTTTCTCTTGCTGCTTTTAAGATTCTCTCTTTGTCTTTTGCTCTTGGCATTTTAATTATGATGTGTCTTGGTGTGGTCCTCTTTGGATTCCTTTTGTTTGGGGTTCTCTGCGCTTCCTGGACTTGTAAGTCTATTTCTTTCACCAGGTGGGGGAAGTTTTCTGTCATTATTTCTTCAAATAGGTTTTCAATATCTTGCTCTCTCTCATCTTCTGGTACCCCTATAATTCTGATGTTGGTACGTTTGAAGCTGTCCCAGAGGCTCCTTACACTATCTTCGTATTTTTGGGTTCTTTTTTCATTTTGCTTTTCCGGTTGGGTGTTTCTCGCTTCTTCGCATTTCGAATCTTTGACTTGATTCTTGCGCTCCTCTGGTCTGCTGTTGGGAGTCTGTATAATATTCTTTATTTCAGTCAGTGTATGCTTACTTTCTAGATGGTCCTTTATCACACCATCGAGGGTCTCATTAGATTTCCTGTACATCTCATCAAGTTTATCGACAGACTCTAGAAGCCTCTTGAGAGACCTCAAAAGTGTGGTTCTGAACTCAATATCCTCCCTTGATAGTTTTGTCCTGTTTCTTTGTCTCCGCATTTTTTACGCTTTCTTGGTACACCCCCTAGTGGTCTTTGTGCGCAGTCTTGTTGTAGTTAAGCCTTGATTGTTGTAGTTAATACTAGAGGGATTTGACCTCCAGGCCGACTGGCTGTGTTAATCAGCTGTGTCTGCAGTGGAAGAACTTGTGTCCTCTAGGGAGGTGCTAATCTAGCCTTTGCCTGAGGCTATCTGGCAAATGCCTCTGTGCAGGGCTTGGGCGGGGCGGGTCCCACGGGATCAACAGGGCGGAGGAGGGAGCAGTTATGGCTGCTCTCAGTCCGTCCCCAGGGGCTCTGCCTCTCTGTCCCAGCAACCGCTGCAAACCTCGGAGGGACCGTAGCCAGACAGTCCTGCTTCTCCCGTTTGAGTCTGGGTCCCTAGAGACTCGCCTAGGTCTGGGGCTCAGAGTCTGAGGCTCCCTCCGGATTGAAACAGACAACCTCGCCCTCAGCCACCAGCCCGTGCCACGCGCACTCCGCACCTTAGTATTTTACTTCAGCACTGCGCCTCCTCTGGTTCTCGGTTCCTCCTAGTTGTAGAACTTCCACTCAGCCAGCCTTCCTGTGGTTATGGATGATGTCTGTTCCGTCTTTTAGTTGTATTTTTGAAGTGGTTGTTCGAGGCAGCAAACTCCGGCGTTAACCTATGCCGCCATCTTGGTTTTTTCCCCCAGAACAGGGCTTTTATCTACAGTCCCTTTATGGTGAAGCCTTCCCTAAGCTACCCAAAAGTCACAGTAGTTCCGCCTTATCCATGAGGAATATGTTACAAGATGCCCAGTGGATAGTACCAAATCCTATACATAGTTTGTTTTTTCCCTATATATACATACCTTTTCACTTAAAGAAAGCACTTTGTGGCTTCTCTTTGGCATATCTGAACTGCCAGCATCACTACTCTTGTGCTTTGGGGCCATTATTAAGTAAAATCGAGGTTACCTGAATACAAGCACTGCCATACCACGAAGTAGATCTGATTAACTTAGATGGCTACTCAGTGACTAATAGGTCGGCAGCGTATACAGGGGGAGACGCTGGACAAAGGGATGATTCACATTCCAGGTGGAAGGAGTGGGACTACATGAGATTTCATTATGCTACTCAGAACTGCATGCAGTTTAAGACTTATAAATTGTTTATTTCTGGAATTTTCCATTTTAATATTTTCAGACTGTGGTTGACTATGGGTAACTGAAACTGCCGAAAGCAAAACTGTGGATTTGGGGGAGAGGGGACTACTGTAGTAGATTTCAGAGGGTTATGCCTAGACAGAAACCTAAAGGCTGAACTAGTATTCCATGTAAATTCGCTGGTGTTCAACACAAATGTTACACACACACACACACACACACACACGCACACACACACACACACACAGTATCAAAGCTTGGGGTGCATGTATTCCTGAGAAAATGATCAATTCTAACGGGACCATGGGAGTTCAGAACATCAAATGAGACTGAGAGGACAGTTGTGAAGAAAAAAGGTACATGAGGGAGACAGTGTGTTGCAGTATTCTAAAAGGAAAGAGAACCCAGAAGTTGAGTAAGACTGG
>NW_005357414.1:1496198-1502595 GCF_000412655.1 Myotis brandtii | reverse complement strand
TAAGAGACATTTTGGAATAGCTAGGAAACTGAGGACCCAAATGAAAAGTTATTCAATGGTCGGTTGGTTGGTTGGTTGTTTTTCTTATGTGCTGAGACCAGGGGATATCAGTTGAGTTAGGACATATAGCTATGAGAAGTTTTCAATGGAGGAAAGGGAGTGATGTTACCAGAGGAGAGCAGTATACATAGTGGTTGAGAACACAGACTTTGGAATCAGACAGAATCAGGTTCAAATTCAGGTGCTATCATGTATTAATTGTTATTCAGTAAGTTACTTAACCTCTCTAAGCACTGTTTTTTCCTGATTGTAATATAAGTGAAATGCCTTCAACTTCACATAGTTGTTAAAAAGATTAAATGAGGTAACATCCTATATAATAAAAGGCTAATATGCAAATCAATCGAATGGCAGAACGATTGGTCACTATGACACACACAGACCACAAGGGGGCAGATGCTCAATGCAGAAGCTGCCCCCTGGTGGTCAGTGTGCAGCTGGTGAGTGCAGCGGCAGTGGTGGGATCCTCTCCTGCCTCCGTGGCAGCGCTAAGGACGTCTGACTGCAGGGAGCAGACATAAGCCGTCAGTCAGACATCCCCCGAGGGCTCTTGGACTGTGAGAGGGCGCAGGCTCGGCTGAGGGACTGCCCCCCCCCCCGAGTGCACAAATTTCGTGCACTGGGCCTCTAGTATAAAATATTTGGACAAGTCCAGCACATACAAAACATGTTATTATTATGATTAGGAAATGTAACTAGTAGTATGTTGGGGGCCTATTTTAAAAAAGGGGTAAATCTAACATAAAAACAAACTTTGTGTGTGTGTATGTGTGTGTGTGTGTGTGTGTGTGTGTGTGTGTGTGTGTGTGTATCTCTAATATTGATATTCTGTTACTCTTATAGTTTTTGTTGCATAGTTCTAAGGGTATTCTTCATCTTAT
Organism: Myotis brandtii; assembly: GCF_000412655.1. NCBI lineage: Eukaryota > Metazoa > Chordata > Mammalia > Chiroptera > Vespertilionidae > Myotis > Myotis brandtii. The sequence continues at coordinate 1,501,654 of NW_005357414.1, read as the reverse complement.
GGAAATATGTCCAAAACTTAATACAAGGCAGATAACTTGAGAGTGAGACTTTATACTGCAAAATGATAATTTTATTACTGGGTGCCTTGAAACTATGTGCTTCTTAACATAAAACTAAAATGAATAAATTTAAATACTTATGGATCCCTTCTATTGTGAAAACTGCAGTGACAATCCCAGGCAATGTGAGAAGACCTGTGTTCTAACTCTAGTTACAGCTCTGTATAATAAATTTTTGGAGGTTACTAAAATATCTAGTACCAGTTATAGCTCAAAATCTATGGACTCTCTGGACCAGCCAATTCCATAACTTTAATGTAGGCAGTGAGAGAAGATGTGGTGGCAGCAGCTTTAAAGGTTTCAATAATAACCAGTTAAAATTGTTTAGGATGAGTTGATGGGCATCAGTTGTAAAGCTGTTTTACCACTCCTAATCTTCTAAAGACTCAGACATTACGCAGAGTTAGGTAAGTTAAATCACAGCTGGTTACTGTGGCTTTCTATAAAAAATAAAAGGTTAAATACAGGCAATCTTTGACTCTGGCATTTCAACTAAAGCTATATGGTAAATGGAGTTGTGGCAATGCGTTTAGAGGTGTTTGAAAAGAAATGGCTCCTTAACTGGTAGTCAGTTCCAAGTCAGTGGAGAGGTTGAGATAGAAATTTCTCTCCCATTTCTTGGGAGAGTATACAAAAGACTAGAGTATCTGATAGGGGTTAGATGACTTCTAAGGATCCCTTCCAGCTCTATGGTCTCATGGCAAGCATCAATTTACATTGTTCTTCTTCAGTCACTTATAGCCCTTCTAAGTAGAGTTCAACCTTATGTTAATTTACTTTTTAAAGATTTTAGGATAAGGATCCTGTCCCCTGACTCAGTCTGACTCCAAATGGCCTTAAAATACTCTCACTACCAATCATCATCGGCAACTTCTACAGGCTCAAGTACACTGGCAGCAAAAAAAAAAAGGCGACAAACCTAAGCTAACAGAAGTAGACAGAAATAGAAGAGAGTAGAAAATGGTTGTCAGGATCAAGTAAAGTTACCAGAAAGAGGTGAGACCGGTTTCTGTTTATTTGCTTTGATGTGGCTTGGTAAACTACTGCTGAGGGCAATTTCAAAAGGGAGAGACAAACATGTAAAGTTAATCACTACAATCCAATGTGTTAAGTGTTATAATAGAGGCCTGGACAAAGTGTTGTGAGAACACAGAGACTGACCAGTTTTGCTGGGATCCATCAGTGAAATTTCATGGAGGAAGTAATGAGCAAGCTGAGTCTTGAAGGATGAGTAGGAAGGAGTTGACTGGGTGGAAATGGAGAAAGGCATGGTTGTCAGAGAAAAAATACGTTCAAAGCCAGAGGCACACAAAGACTATATTTGGTAAGTAGTGAATAATTGTGCATGGCTGGAGTGTGAGGTTAAGGCCTCATATGCTGTGCTTCTTAACAAGGATGGAACTAGGAGGTGGAGGGAAAGGCAGAGCCAGACAGCGAATGATGGCATTGTAGAACATTGGCTTCACTCTCTTTGTGAAATATAGGTTTTGGAATAACTTTGGTTTTTACTCTAGGCAAGATGGGTAGACATGGAGGGGGGATTCTTCTCTCAAGTATAAGGATTAACAATAACTGAGAGGAGTCTAGTCATGCCAGTAGGTGTGTTTGTGTCCATTTTGGCTAATGGGGTAAGTGTGCTGCTCTGAGCAACAATAAAAGCTATATATGAAGAGGAAGATGCAATAGTATGGGAGGGTACATATACTTAGACAACAGACACACACCTTAGTGAGCTAACACATGAGACACAGGAGCATCTCAATAACTATTAATGATAGCTTTAAAATGCATTTTAAAAATGTACTCTGCCTTAAAAAGTGCAATGGCATTTTAGAAACTTGTGAGTTTAACATAATCATCCTTCCATCACTTAAGTACTTATGAGTCACTACAGCTAAAATCCACTATTATCTGAAATGACTCCCATTCTTAACCACAACTCCTAATGAGAGGTGGAAACTCAGGAAAGGGGAACTAATAAACATTTCTCCTCTGAGGCCAGGTATCTAACCAGCAATCTCCCTTTGTTCACAGCAATTTCAGGCCTGTTGAAACCCAACCTAAGTTCTCAGTTCCACTGCCACTCCAGAGAGCTTCCCCACCCCCCATTAACATGCTGGCTGTCTTTAAAGGACTTTTGAAAGCAATTTAACATTTTAAAATATTTTCATTTTTTCTTTTGGATTCAAAGCAATTATTATTGGAATTATTAACTATTCGTAAGTTTGCTAAGTTTTGGGTACTCTGAATGCAGCATGTTTCATATGCTGAGATGATGCTGAAGATTTGGGTATGATACTGAATCATCCACATGCTCTTGTATGAGCCTCCTTGTAATCAGCTATCTAGCGTTTAGGGTGAGGTCTGTGATACTGAGCAAAACAAAGCGAACTGGCCCAAATGGGCACTGGACCCATGACCTCATCAGCAGCATAGTATAAAGAGCAGTGTGTGGTTATTTACTGTTCTTCATATGTAACATACATTTCAAAGGTTTAGCGGACTTCTTCAGACCCCTTAGCCAGGGAGCAATAGAAGGTTGTCTTAGGAATGCCTTAGGTTTAAAGCAGTCTGAGGAATTTAAGAGAGATTCTCTTTTCTCCCATCCTCATTGAAGTAGCAATAGTTGGAACCTTTAGCCATTTTTTTTAAATTGGGTTGTTTGTCTTCCTGGTGTTGAGTTGTATATGTTCTTTACGTGTTTTGGAAATTAACCCCTTATCAGATGTATCATTGCCAAATATGTTCTCCCACCAGTGGGCCCCCTTTTAATTTTGTTGATGGCTTCTTTTGCTGTGCATAAGCTTTTTTGTTTGATGTAGTCCCACTTGTTTATTTTTTCATTTGTTTCCCTTGCCCTATGAGGTGTATCGGCAAAAATATTGCTACAAGAAATGTCTGAGATTTTGCTGCCTATGGTTTACTCTAGAATTTTTATGGTTTCATAACTTACATTTAAGTATTTTATCCATTTTTAATTTATTCTGATGTATGGTGCAAGTTGGTGGTCTAGTATCGTTTTTTGGGATGTACCTGTCCAATTTTCCCAACACCATTTATTGAAGATACTGTCTTTACCCCATTGTATGCTCTTGCCTCCTTTGTCAAATATTAATTGAGGGGGCTGGGGCTGGGTGGAGGTGGGCAAAGTAGGGGTGGAATGGAGGATATCTGTAATAGTGTCAACAATAAAAGTAAAGAATGAATAAATAAATAAATAAATAAATAAATAAATAAATACAGCTAGAACCTTTTAAATCAGCTTTATGGAACATATGAAAATAACTGGGTATAGCAACAAGAAGTTGAGTTCTGGGCAATCCCTTTAATTAAAGCTTCTGAAGAATTTATTTTATAGCTTTCTAAATCTTCTCTTTCACCGCTAGCAAGGGCACAAAAGTTGGTATTTCAATATATAAATTAAAAAATGAGGGCCCTGGTCAGTGTGGCTCAGTTGGTTGAGTGTCATCCTGCACACCGGTTGACAGTTCAATACCCAGTCAGGCTACAGCCAGGTTTGTGGGTTCGATCCCAGGCTGGAGTGTGTGCAAGAGGCAACTGATTGATGTTTCTATCCACATCAATGTTTCTCTCTCTCTCCCTCTCCCTTCTTCTTTCTCTAAAATCAATAAAAACAGTTTTTTTAAAAAAAATGAGGGTTAAAAATATTAGACAAGGACATGCTAATCTAGTTTGAATGATGAAACCTATAGTTTCAATGTTACAGGATACTTCTCTGAGCTGAAGTAAAATTGAAAAATTTTCTGAACATTAGACTAACTGTAAATCTATATTTTATGAATCTAATGTATTTTCTTCACATTTAAGTTTTAAACTACTGATAATGCACATTTGATATTAATAATTAGAGCTTCATTCTCAGTAGAATATATTAGACACCATTTTCATCTTTAAAATTTCTTAGCACCTATAAAATTCTTATTGCAATAGAACTTTTTTAAAAGTTACCATTTGTCCATGTCTATTTTATTTGTTATATAAGTATGGATTTTTCAATTCTTTTTCTTAAGAAACAGCTCAGATAATGTAGCTCTTCAGGACAAGCCTTTTATAGTGAATGCTTGCTCTTTATTTAAAATGTGAAGGGAGAATGTAAAAAAACTCAAAGTTGTTTCTAAGATATATTTATAATAATGGGCTAACAACAATAAGTGTTTAACCTTTAAAGAACACTAAATTTTTATCAATAATGAAATGTAAATGTTTCCAATGTTCTACTTTGAATGTTCACATTTGAGGTAGTATGAAGTTTGAGGAAGAGCAAAGATCATGGAGAAGGGTTTTTTTTCTTTGCCTTTTAAGGAAATCTTTTAAAAGTATTTTCTCATGCTCATAAAGTAACTAAACATGTAATATTAAATTGTTGCACAAAACTTCAACATTAACTTATTTTAAAGTACTCAAATTACTAGCAACATTGTCCTCTAAAAGTGATTAAGAGCATATTATTTGCATAATATTTTAAACAGGAATAATTGGCTTGAGCATTCATTGGTTTAAATATTCTTCTAGAATACTAAGACACAAATCTGTCCTCTTATTCTTTCAGATCCTAATGACTCAAATACTTTAGACACTTACATGTAAATGCTCAGACAAAAGTAAATATACCATTAAATGCCTACAGTATGATTTTAGACCACATCTAATATAATAATGATTTCATTTAATATTTGTATTCAAATTTATTTTCACCACTTCAGTCTTTCCTCTGAAAAAAATGAAAAGCATCTCAAGCAATGATCCTCAGGAAAAAGGGGACATATTAGTTTACTGCACTGAAACAAAATATAAAATTCACTTTAATGGGACAATAGGAAAGCGAAATCTAAACTATTAACTTTTATTTTTCTGCATTTGCCAAACATCAGAGCTATTATCTAACTGGTCTAGCTGCTCTTTGGCGAAGTGTGTGTGCGTGTGTGTTTGTGTGTGTACAATCTTTTAAGTGTACTCTATGTCTGAGGTTTTCATTTTTTTCACAGCAAATTCATTTTCCTCTTCAAATATTTGTTAGCAATCTCTCAAAATAGTCAACACTTTGTATATGGTCACTTTGATAATAAAATTTATAAATATGCTAATAATTTTGGACTTTTTTGTCCATATAGGATAAAAACAAGCCAAAAAGTTACACAGAGTATTTTGCTTTTACTCAAAGTGAACTATGGATAGACTAAAATAATTTCATAAATTGCTTTGTATATATTTCTGCTCTTATTACAGATGTAGAGTATCTGTTCATCCAGTATCATCACCTCCTCTGCCTCTTTTGCAAAAAAATCACTTCCTACCTAGAATTATAATTATTATTTTCTTTTTTATTTGTATGTTTTGAATTTTTTATCTTTATTTTTAAATTTATTTTTATTTTA
>NW_005357414.1:1479362-1496165 GCF_000412655.1 Myotis brandtii | reverse complement strand
TATTTATATAACTTCATCTCTCTCCTACTATATTATAAATTTCTAAGGCAAAATTTAGATGAGATATGCAGAATGAATGTTTAAACATGATTAAAGGGGGAAATTGCAGCCTTCTATGAGAAAAATGGTAAAGTTTAGTTAGATGTAAGAATGGGGTCAATTTCTCTTGGTTTACCCTCTCCTTATGAACCAAGAGCAAAAGCCCATTTTCAGCTTCTAATATACCTTCACTTTTTTACAAATGGCCGTTTCTGCTTTTCTACCCAAAGGCATTGTGCCTGTAACGCTTGATCAAAGCAGCATAGGGACTTCAACTGGAGACTCTGAATATCTGAAACATGTGATAAGGAATTTAGAATTTGATATATTCACTACATTTAATTCCTATGGCACTCGGTGCTATATGAATCAGATCATTCTTTATAACTCAGGAGCTATTACCCATACTGGGAATGGTTCTTACTCTTTAGTCACTCTTTCCACATCCTGCTGGCTACTTTTTGGCCACATCTCTTCACATTAGCTCAACCACAGATAATGAAGGAGTGCATTAAACTAGCAGCTAAAATGAAAATTCTAGAGTTCCACAGATTATATTTAATTGTCCTATCCTATCCTATGGATAATTTTGAGTGAAGGGTATATACCAATCTAAGTTCTAAGCTAGACCTTAAATTAAAAGCTTATAAAATCTGACAGTTTCCCATTTGGTAATTTATACACTGCAGCTAACAAGTTAGGTATAAGTTTTAGTAAGCAGACCATCTTGCCTTTTATAAAAAGGCAACAACATGTAGACTGTAAACTAAGCTAATTAATTTGCATAGTGCTTTAGATACAGCTAATTTATTTCTTCAAAAAGCATATTTTAGCCCGGAGTCTTGTCACAGATACTTGCCAAAAATAATCTGACCTTAACATTTCCAGAATGAGCTTCCATGACAATAGTGTACAGTCAGAAGTGACTCATGTACAGCTTTTCTTTTCATAAGAAAAATCAATATGGGTGATGCTACTGTAAGAACTGATATGAAATTTGGTGGTGGAGGGGCATTTTCACAATGAGCCAAGTTTAGTTACCTAAAATAATCCTATATAATAAAACCCTAATATGCAAATCGACGGAACAGTGGAATGACCAGTCGCTATGATGCACACTAACCCCCAGGGGGAAGATGCTCAACACAGGAGCTGCCCCTTGGTGGTCAGTGCACTCCCACAGGGGGAGCGCTACTCAGCCAGAAGCTGGGCTCACAGCTGGTGAGCAGCGCTAAGGGAGTGGGCCTAAGCCAGTAGGCGGACATCCCCCAAAAGGTCCCAGACTGTGAGAGGGTGCAGACCGGGCTGAGGGACCCCACTCCCCCCCCCATGCATGAATGTCGTGCACCAGGCCTCTAGTAAAGAATAATAATGATCACAAAATAGTCTACCCTAAGGGGGAAAATATAAATTATGCTGCTTACAATGGTTTTAAACTCATAGTGCTTTAGAAAAGTGACAGATTATAACACCAAAACATAAAAGCAAAATATTACAACAAATTTATAATCACCCAGAAATACCCAATCTAGCCAAGACCTTTAAAAGTACTAAAATATATCTGTTAGCTAGTTCTACTACCTCAAGAAGACTAATAGTAAGTGAACAGCTGTAACATGCAATCAATCTCTCTCTCTCTCTCTCTCTCTCTCACACACACACACACACACACACACACACACCCCTCACTCACACAAAACAAAACAAAACTCCAAAACAAAACATATCACTTTTTATGTGGTCACACTCTTCCCTAGAAAGGAACAAACTTCCATTGCTATTTTTTCAGAATTAAGCAGTTCAACAACAAAGTAGCACAGTTCAGAATCAAGCTCCAGACACCTCCCACACCTGCATAATTATTTCACTGTGAAGAGCTCCAAGTACAACAAAGTAAACTAGAAGAAAGACAATCTTTTAAGTTTGAGGACAGACCACACTTCTCTTTTATGAAATAAGAACATATTTATTAATTACTTATCCTATATAATAAAACCTTAATATGCAAATCGACGAAACAGCGGAATGACCGGTCACTATGACACACATTGACCACCAGGGGACAGACGCTCAACGTAGGAGCTGCCCCCTGGTGGTCAGTGTGCTCCCACAGGGGGAGTGCTGCTCAATCAGAAGCCGGGCTCATGGCTGGCGAGCACAGCAGCAGTGGTGAGAGCCTCTCCCACCTCCACAGCAACGCTAAGGACCCCTCAGTTGATGTCTGCCTGCTGGCTTAGGGCCGGGGGGAGCAGGCCTAAACCGGCAGTCGGACATCCCCCGAGGGGTCCCAGACTGCGAGAGGGCACAGGCCGGGCTGAGGGATCCCACCTCCCCCCCCAGTGCACAAATGTCGTGCACCGGGTATCTAGTATATGTTATAATCACTTAGAATCCACATTCCTTTTACAAAATAAGAACCCATCTACTAATAACTTATATATGATTTTCATTCTTGAAAAATTACTACCAACTTGAGTTTTCACAAAGAAATAAACCTACACTTTGGTGGACAATTTATTGGCCAACAATTTTAAGGAATATTCTTTGAATGTGATGTTTGTCTTCATCTGTATGAGTTTTAATTATCCTATATAATAAAAGCCTAATATGCTGTGTCCAACTGCTCGCTATGATGCGCACTGACCACCAGGGGGGCAGATGCTCCAACCAGTAGGTCAGCCTGCTGCTGGGGTCTGGCTGATAGGGACTGGGCGAGATGGGCTGGACACACCCTGGAGCCCTCCCATGGTCCCATCCCAGGCCCGATCGTGCACCGGTGGGGTCCCTCGGCCTGGCCTGCACCCTCTCACAATCTGGGACCCCTCGGGGGATGTCACAGAGCTGGTTTCAGCCTGATACCCGCAGGCCAGACTGAGGGACCGCACTGGTGCACAAATCTGTGCACCGGGCCTCTAGTCTTATCTATAAAAGTATATAATCTAAGTACTCAAAGGGAGGAAATAAATTGCCTCTGTTTTCTAACATGAAAAGCCATAAATGCAAATAGCTTGGTAAATTCTAGGAATTATTCTTCTTCAACTGGGACAAAGAATATTTCTACTTTGAAGTTTTGACCACTAACAGTTAGTTGTGGACTTTAATTTGTCACCATGGATAAACTTCTATCAATAATTCTGAGTCCTCCATCCTGCTTCTTATTTGCTATAGTCTTTACTGCTTTTACACAGTCTCCAAGGACAAGGAAAGAATAGCCTATTTAATACTTCCATGTTATAAATCTTTTTACAAAGTTTTTCTGCAGAAACTATGCATTTTTACAATGGGGAAGAAATCCTCAGCCTATTTATATAGTTTTACTTCAATCTAAAATAAAAATTTCAACCAAGAGAACATATACCTTGACTATGATAAATGTTTTAATTTTAAAACAGTATGTTTATAAATAACTTAATCTAGGAGTGGCATTTTATTTTAAAAGTACCTGTTCATTTTTTTTATATTTAGGTTTCAGGGATTAAGGGACCACAAACAAACTAGATCATTGTCTTCTATAAAATGGTTAACTTTCTAAAAGAAAAAAAAGGGTACTTGTCAAGGGGGCGGGTAAGAGATCAACAAAAGGACTTGTATGCATGCATATTAGCATAACAAATAGACACAGACACTGGTGTGGTGGGGGCTTGTCCTGGGGAGTGGGAGTGGTTGGGGAGTGGGAGTGGTCTGGGAGGGGTCTATGGGGGAAAAAGGAGACATATGTAATACTTCAAACAATAAAAAACATTTGCAAAGGAGAAAATACAACTGATAATTGATTAGTAGACACAAGGAAAAGTTTCCAAGGTCATAGTTAATAGGGGAAAAAAACCCATCACAAATTAAAACAAAATAGAAACAATTTCATATGTAATGTTTAAAGTTTCTTTTAAAAATCAACCATAAGATGGTAATATTAGGGGTAATTGGGTAGCAGATATAAGGGAATTCTTTGTACCATTTTTGCAGCTTTTCTGTAATTCCAAAATTAGTTTATTGATCTATTTGTCTATTCCTGCATCAATTACAAACTCTTAAACCCTATAGTGTTATAATAAAATTTGATATCTGAAAAAAGTACTCAAACAAGTATTTGTACACCTGTGTTCATAGCAGCATTATTTGCAATAGCCAAAAATTGGAAGCCACTCAAGTGTCCATAGATGGATGAATTGATCAACAAAATATGGTAGATACATTCAATGGAATATTATTCAGCTTTAAAAGGAAAGGAAATTCTAACACATTCTACAACATGGATAAAACTTGAAGACATTATGCTAAATGAAATAAGCCAGTTACAAAAGGACAAATATTGTATATGAGGTACCTAGAAGAGTTGTAGTCATAGAGACAAAAAGTAGAATGAAAGTTGTCAGAGCTGGGGGAGGGGGAAATGGGGAGTTAATGTTTAGTGGATATAGAATTTCAGTTGAGGAAGATGAAAATGTTCTAGAGATGAATGGTGGTGATGATGCACATCAAATGAACTTAAGCCCATAGAACTATACAATTAAAATTGGTTAGAATGGTAAATTTTATGTTATGTATACATTATACAAAAAAAAGGTTACAGCTGACAAAGGAAACCATCAACAAAACAACAAGAAAGCCCACTGCATGGGAGAACATATTTGCAAATGTTATCACCGATAAGGGTTTAATCTCCAACATTTACAGGGAACTCATACAACTTAACAAAAGGAAGATAAACAACCCAATCAAAAAATGGGAAACGGACCTAAAAAGATACTTTTTGAAAGAGGACAGAAGAAAGGCCAAAAGACATATGAAAACATGTTCAAAGTCACTAATCATCTGAGAGATGCAAATCAAAACAATGAGGTACCATCTCATACCTGTCAGAATGGCTATCATCAACAAATCAACAAATGACAAGTGCTGGCGAGGATGTGTAGAAAAAGGAACCCTCCTTCACTGCTGGTGGTAATGCAGACTGGTGCAGCCTCTGTGTAGAACATTATGGAGTTTCCTCAAAAAACTAAAAATGGAACTCCCATTTGACCCAGTAAATCCACTTCTAGGAATATATCCCAAGAAACTAGAAACACCAATTAGAAAGGATATATGCACCCCCATGTTCACAGCAGCACAATTCACCATAGCTAAGATTTGGAAACAGCCTAAGTGCCCATCAGCAGATGAGTGGATTAGAAATCTGTGGTACATCTACACAATGGAATACTACGCTGCGGTAAAAAAGAAGGAGTTCTTACCATTTGCAACAGCATGGATGGAACTGGAGAGCATTATGCTAAGTGAAATAAGCCAGTCAGAGAAAGATAAATATCACATGATCTCACTCATTTATGGAATATAATGAACAACATAAACTGATGAACAAAAACAGATCCAGAGACAGAGAAGCATTGATCAGACCGTCAAACCTCAGAGGGAAGGTAGGGGAGGGTGGGGATAAGAGGGAGAGATCAACCAAAGGACTTATATGCAAGCATATAGGCCTAACCAATGGACACAGACAACAGGGGGGTGAGGGCATGAGTGGGGGGGATGGGATGTAATGTGGGGATAAGGACACATATGTAATAACTTAATCAATAAAAAAAGGTTACAGCTGAGTAATATTCTGAAAAGTGAACAATAGTCTAATCACAGTTGAAGATAGTAAAAAGACAGATTTTTTAAAAGATACCTGTACCTGGGAGTGTTTAATTTCATTGTTTATTTTTCGTTTTGCTTTCTCCTTCCTTTTTATCCCCAGCCCCAAGTTCATTTTATTCCATTTGTAAATTTTATGATTTATGGGTTTTTAAGATTGGAAGAATAGACTACAAGAATCACCAATTATTGTGTTAAGAAAAACAGTATTTTTCTTGGAGTCTAGTCCATAATTTACATGTAGCCAAAGAACACAATTTCATACTATATAGTAGTATGCTTTTGTAATAAGCATTATCCTTTTCTAATATTAATCCAAGTGAATTTTCTTCTGACTAGTCTATACAAACCCAAGTTACATACTTTTTATCATCCCATCTATGGATTTCCTAAAATCAAAAATATAACAAAATTTCAATATTAACTCTTAACTAGAATTTTTAAAGAATTATTGATCCACGATTTATGCAATTTATAGTAATCTGCTTTCAAGTTTATTTTTTTTCATGATGAAGCTGCAAAACATATATTCTCAGAAAAATTTATGTTGTCTCATCTCAAATGTAGCAGTTAAGAGCTTGGACTTTCCAGTGAGATGGCCTGATTTGAATCCTGGTTCTACCACTTAATACTTGCTGTATGTGTAAAGGGTTAAATTATTTAAATTCTATACATCTTAGTTTCCAGAAGGAAAGGAAAGTGGGGGGAGGTAGAAGCAGGTAAAGGGAAATAAATGGTGATGGAAGGAGACTTGACTTGGGGTGTACCCTTGGAACCTATGCAATTTTATTAACCTGTGTCAACCCAATAAATTCAATATATTCAAGCTAAGAGTTGTTGTGAGGAACATGCATATAAAGCTCCTTTGCAGTATCTAACATTTAGTAAGGTTCTTAATAAGTGTAAGCTATTAACAATAATAATAACAACTACAGTAACAACAGCAACAGCATGTAGAAGTAATAAGTGCCCTACTGGACTGAAAGATATTATACTGCAACTTTTAAAAATGATGCCACAATTTTGATTCTGAAATGAAAAAAGGAGCAACTGCATATTATAAGACTTGTTTTCTTTTGTCCATCTCTTCTAAATAACTTCTTATTATCATATTAAGCAAACGAAATTAAGCAAAACAAAAATGAGAAGACCGGGTATGTATATGTGTACACACACACACAAACACACATATCTCTAATATGATATATACATTTTCAAGAAGTTGTAATAAAAACATGAGGAAAAAGTCAAAAAGTAAACAGGAAGAGACATAGACTACAATGAGGGTAATCAGGTATACAGATGTAGGAAATTTCCAAGTTCAACTATTTGAACAATTAATTCAAAATCACATTATAAAAATATATATACTGTAATTCTTCTGGTAATTACCCTTGGAGACAGATCCATAAGTCCAGAAAAGTTGGATATTTTCATCCTTTCTTATCAATTAAGGCCAAAAAAAAGCACATTTTCTTTAAACAAAACCGAACTGCTACTACAGTTACAACTAATAAAAATTTATAAAGTATAATATTTGATACTGGGATTTCTGGCACATTTCATTAGAAAGTACATAGGGTTTCCATACATCAACGCAGACTCCCCAACCACAAAGAAAAAGAAAAAAATTAAAACAGAATGAATGTATCTGAAAATATATTCCTTAGAACACTAATGGCATAAGATACTGGAGTGAAGGACGCTGCGGATGCTCCCGGAGCCCCCAGGTCCAAGTCCGCTCCCAGGTTCATTACCGTAATGAGCTCAGAGCCTGGCTTCCGCCTCCTCCTCCCCCAGGACGGCCTTCGGCTAATGGCTCCATTAACGCCCAGGTTTCCACCTGGGTTAATGAGGGTGAGCTTTCCAGCGCCGGCTCCTCTCTCTCTCTCTCTCTCTCTCTCTCTCTCTCTCTCTCTCTCTCTTAGAGATGAACAATACTGTGAACATAAAAAGTTCTGCGAAGTCCTGCAGTGAGCAGATCTATTTAAATTTGTTTAGCCAGTGCTTCCAAAATATATTTAGTCATAGAATCCTTTTCTTCAGGCAATACCAAGGAACCAGGCAGTGTTCCTCATAACAAATTATATTAGGAAATGCATAATAAATTGCCTTGATTAACTATTAAAAGTGTAATTTCATATGCACCTGTCCCAAAGACGTAGTCACTGGCAGAATCTGCTAAAGTCTCCAACTCAATTCTGACAATAAATTCAATAAAAAAATAAATTTAAAAAAATTAGTTCATAGTATTTCACATCAGGGGAAAAAACTAACATGCCTAGACCTGCATTTATACTATCTTTAGCAATTTGTACTTATTTCCAGAATATGTGTTTTGATCCCTTTACTGCCTGTCTGTTATTTAATCAAGTCCAAACACCAAGTTTCTAATACCTGTGAAAATCTAAGAATGAATGTGACCCTCCAAGTCTTTGATTTTTTTTTCTGGGCTTCATTGTAAGCTAAGAAAATCCTGTAGCACTGAGCTCCACCTTCAAATAAAAGAAGGTGGAGCTCAGTTACCAGCATCTTATTAACTGGTGTTATGAACTGCATTTATGTGATTCTACAATAAATAATGAATGTTCCACAACCTTAATCCTGAAGCAAAGTAGTGATTGATTATTACTTCATTCCTCTAACATCTCTCTAACATCCCTATTTTGTACACAGAACAAAATACATACAGTAATTACTACTTTATCTACTGGAGGTTAAGCAATTTGCCCCAAGTACCAATAGTCAGGAGAGAACAATTTCTTGTTGGACGGACACTTGTACATATTACAACTATAGAAATTGTATTAGATAATCACTCTGAAATCTGAACAAAACAGGAAATTCCTTTACTAATAGCTTATTATTTAAGGAATTTTCTTCTTTTGAAATAATTTTGGAGCACAATTTGCTAAAAATCAAAACTTGAAACGAAAAAAAAAAACCAGATGGCATACTAGATAGCTTTTTGTGAGTTCAAAAATTAAGAACCAAGTCCTAAAAACTGTAATGAGGCATTCATTATTTTGTCTTTGTGTTAGATGAAACAAAATAAGTAAGCTGCAATTAATTCTGGGTAAAGTGTGAATGTGAATGATTATGCTGCCAGGCTGTGGCATCATTTTCTTCCTAGCTTACTGGTTCCATTTAAAAATACATAAAAGTATAACAAAATGTGCAAGATGAAACAGACATCAATACTTCTTTAAAAGTCTAACAGAGAAGACACAATGACTAAAATTGTGGAAATAATACATTTTGGTAACCTATGGACATTTGGTCATTGATTTTCAAATGAAACAAAATAATCTGGTATTGAAAGAAAAGAAACACTTTAAAACATCTATGGCAGAATACATGTAATCACAGTATTTTATATTATGATAATATATATCAATAACATTTTACCAGAGATATGGCAAATGGTCGAAGAAAAATATTGAACATGAAAAGAGTCAAGAATATTGACAATTCAGTAAAGGAAAATGAATTAAATAATCAGGTTCAAGTTTTGCAAGTGTGTGTTTTTTTAATGTAGAAACAGAGGTAACAAAAATTGGTCTTCACCTGGTAAGTGTGTACTCCCTGAGTCCTGAATGCAAATTCATGGCAGAAAAAGTACCTATGCATCCACGCAATCTTTTGTCTCGACCAATCTTCCATGTTACAAACAGTGGGCTGTAATGGAAGATAAAAACAGGGTAAATCAATCAATCAATTCAACTTAAGAATTTATTGAGCATTTACTATATGCAAAGTTAGATGCCTGAGATATAAAGACCAAATGCAGGACCTCAAGGGGCTGTGTCTAACCCAATAGGACTGCATTTAGCAATAATTACAGCTACAATGTATTGAGCATACCCTATGTTAGGCAGCACAATCAATGTTTTAAACAAATCATCTGTTAGCCTCATCAACACCTCTAAGAGGCCAGTGCTATTACTAACATTTCTATTTTAGGTATGAGGCAGTCTCACAGTTCATACATAAAGTAGGAACTCCAACCTAGACAATCCTGACTATAGGACCTTAACCATCATTTCCAAAATGCCATCATAACTGACTGCCTGATTCCTCATTTAAACCTCAAATTACTGATTCATTCATAAATCTAGTTTAAAAAATCTGGGGTAAATCACCAATTTCAATAAATACTTAACTAAACATATTGGGACAAAGCGCTGTAAAAGGTGCTACACGAAATACAAAGTTGCCTAAAACATAGTTGTTGTTCTCTAGGAGCCAGTACAGAAGGCAGACATGTTCATAGTAAACTGCTATAATTAAGCTACTGGGGTAGAAGAAAATTTCATCGCGCTTGATCATCTTCAGCTTGGCTTATAAAAATGAGTAGGGTTCGGAGATGAAGGACAACAGCAAACATTATTAACAAAGTAATTCTTCAACCATTATATGGACAGAAAATTTATTTTAAATTTTAGATAAAATTACTGCCAATAAGTACAATCTCTCAAGCATCAACTACCAAAGTATCAACTGTAATATAATGGCATCAAGAAAGTAATATAGTTTTAAATGAAGTTTAATACAGTAAGTGTTTGGATTCTATAGCAAACCACTGACAGCCTCACTTATTGGTTAAGTCTAAAAGCAATGATTTTCATCAGAAGCAACTTTATATGTTTTATGAAATAAATTAATTTACACATATTAGGACATTTTGTAAAATAATAAACACCTATAGTTGGGGATGGCTCGTGTTAATATGAGTATTAACAGTATTGTTAGTATCACATAATAGATTTCAACTTTCTAAAATTTAAATTTTAGGGGAACATACCATATGTCATGTATTTGTGATAATATGCTGTTGAGTCAGAGAACACATTCTTTCTTTAAATTAGCCTATAGTGGGTCACCAGAGGTTGAATAGATATCCTGTTGAAGCACTTCAATCACCCACCTCAAACATTTAAATTGTGCTCTGACAGGTAGCCACAACAGCAGACAGGTTCCCAAATAAACAGTATACAAACCAAGGGGTAGTACTAAGAATTACCTTCTTCCTGGAGCCAAATAACCAGAGGCACTGAAAAAGATGACTAAAGTACAGGGCCAATCTGTGGTCGATATTAGTATTCAAGTGCTGAATGAACCACAGTAAAGATACTAAAATAAAAAGCAAAATGTAAATTCCAGGTTTTCTGTTTTCTACATCATGTGTACTGAATATCTTATAATTTGAGACAAGATTCTAATGCTCCCATTGGAAATTTTCTCTACTTGCTCTTGACTAATATTAGATCAGAAAGACAAGAATTAGACAGAATTATTTCCTCACAAATATTAGTATCCTAAAATTCACACGTTATTTCTAAATATGAATTTCACCTCTTCATTTTTTACTTTCTAATTCGAAGGAGTCAATGTCAACAACCATTATATGGACAGTAAGATATCGATCCTCAACAACACCTATGCAAAATATCTCTACACAAGCCATGTCCCTTGGCAGACCCTGAACAAAGTGAACCACACTGTACTAGATATAACATGTCTTTAAAATACCATGATGGCTTCTCAATAACACAGAACTAAGGGGCATATTCTCTCCTCAGTGACTTGAGAGAGAAATCTAAAAGTGCAAGTGAATTCATTTCCTATCAGAAACACAAGAAATGAAAGTCTTTTAAAAGTACTTTCAATTTTCTTATTTATCCCACTAAAATATATATAATACTCTCTACTCAAGAAAACATTCATAATTCGTAGGATAAATAGAAAAGACAGATTAAAAAATATGTTATGAAATATGTTGGAGGACATTCAAACACATAGTGGGGGGAATTATACAGTTTCTTATAATGCCAATAGAGGCCCAGTGCATGAAATTTGTGCACAGGTAGGGTCCCTAGCGGCTGCCAGTCGGGGTCTCCCTTCCCCCAGCTGCGTGCCACCACCACTGGCCAGAGCCTCCCTTTGCCCGGCTGCTGGCTGGGGCCTCCCTTCGCACCTGCCTTGGCCTGGCGCCGCCTGCTCACCTGCTACACCATCCCGCCGAGGTCCCGCTCTTGTCGGGGCCCATCGGAGCTGGCAGCACCTCCACTGCTGCATCACCGATGCCTGCCATGTTCCACACCACCCCCTGGTGGTCAGCACACGTCTAACTCCCGGTCGGTCAAACTCCCGCCGGTAGGGACAATTTGCATATTAGCCTTTTATTATATAGGATGCTTTCACTGATGAAGGGATGATGTAGTCAGGAGGTAGGGCTCTAGAGGATAAGCTGCATTTTGCTGGGCAGCCTGGGAAACAAGGCACTCCATAATAACTAAGAACATGAAGATGTAGAAGTGCACAACACTGTGGTCTCTTCCAGATTTAACATTCTATTCATTTCAGTCACTATTGAATATGTGTTCTAAAGAGCTCTTACAAGAGGCAAAGCCAATGCAGAATTGTCTGTACTCTCCCTGTTCCTTACCAACA
This sequence comes from Myotis brandtii, assembly GCF_000412655.1. NCBI lineage: Eukaryota > Metazoa > Chordata > Mammalia > Chiroptera > Vespertilionidae > Myotis > Myotis brandtii. Next base: position 1,484,039 of record NW_005357414.1, on the reverse strand, counting down.
TTAACTCTGGTATTGTGGGGAACTATCTGTGTCAAAGATGTGAAGGATTTCTACTTGACAACCTCACTGTGTTTATGGCAGATGCCTAAAGATGGAAGAAATCAGACTTTTAGTAGACAGAATAAAACTATTCCTTCAAAACCTGGGACTCTAATTCCTCATTTGCAAAGGCTCATCTAATACCTTTTATAAAGAATACATATAAGGAATTAAAAAACACAAAAAATACCTAAAAGCGATATTTAATGGGAGAAAATTGGGAAGTTGATGATTTTAAAGTAGACTGAAACAGAATAAACATACCAGTAAATGAGCACAAAAGATTATATCTTGAGAGTGATAACTGCTTTGTACAGGGCAATGACTACAGGGACATTCACTATTATCTAAAAATAGCAACAAAAAGTTTTATTTTCCCCAACACATAGAGGGAAAAAATAGGCAAAGTAGAAAAAGAGATTTAAGCCTGTTGAGAGAAGCTGCTCAATGACAAGGATATAAGGAAAATAGTTCATGGTAGGACAGAAATGGAATATTTTTGGAAAATACTTTTACCATATGGTTTAAGGTCACCTATATACATTGAAAAAATACTACATAATAGAAAAGAGCTCAAAATGAAATGAAATATTAATGGAAATGTTTATCTGAGGGTAAGCAGACATTGCTTTTTAAGGAATTTTCCTACTTCTGAACATTTTATACCACTATGTTTTAAGAAACCTTGGGAGAAACTCTCTCCATTTTTTCCCAGTCAGTAGACAGGAACACTTAGTAACTACCTAATCTAAGTGAATCCTCCCTGCCAACTGGCAGCCAATACCATCAGGTCAATAGTAGTAGCTCTCAGGGAAATGTAGTTGCATGAAATCAGAATGAGTACAGAAAAGCAATGTATCCTGGGCAATGTATCCAGTCCAAGTTGCATGCCACTTCTTGTGCCCCTCTTTAAGACTGTCCTATTGATGCAGGCTAGAACAGGTTAGAAATATGTTAGTAGGAGAGGGGAACAACTATGAAACAGGTGCATTTACTTAACAATATTTTATCCTAAATCCTATTTCCCCAGCCATAACATGGCAAAAACAGAGGTTAAAAAGAAATAGCAGCCTTAGACATTTGTAAGCCCCCACTCTGACAATTTGCTCTTCATTAGAATTAGATTATTTAGAATGAAGTTTGTAGGTGGTAACATTAACAATATCAATCCCCACCAATGTAATACTAATTACTATAACATATGTATTCAACAAGATTATTAATATTGTAGGTGGATATGGGTAAAGAGAGAAGCCCTCTAACTTGGTTCTTTCCTTCTGCCTACAAATAATAATTGCTTCTCAACTATGTTCAGGTTCTTCTGCTACTTAGCTCAAAAATCCAACTGAATTACTCATAATGTCCAACTCAGAGAAAAATAGAAATGGTGGAGTTTTCCTTTCATCACCTGGTGAAAACCTTTCACTTCTTATTCCAACACAAAGTTATGTATATTATTTACAAATTATATAAACTACAGATACAATTCATAAATATATACTCAATATGGTTAAATCCTGTATTAGTCTGCTTGGGGTGCCATAACAAAATACAACAGACTAGGTGGCTTAAAACAACAGACATTTATTTTTGCACAGTTTTCAGGCTGGAAAGTCCAAGATCAAGGTTCCAGCAGGGTTCCATTTCTGGTGAGAGTTCTCTTCTTGGATAGATGACTGCTTTGTCCTGATATAGCCTTTCCTCCAAACACTCAAAAAGAGCCAAAGATCATGCACATGAGCTCTCTAATGTCTCTTCTTATAAGGACACTAATTCTATGGGATAAGGGCCCCACTCTTATGACCTCATTTAGCCTTAATTACCTCATTATAGGCCCTATCTCCAAATACAGTCACAGTTGGGGTTAGATTTCAATGTATGAATCTTGTGGGGACACAATCTAGTCCACAGCAAATCCCTAACAAAAATGTTAGCACATAGTTGAAAGTTTATATAATAGTGTATCTAAAGTTATTACTTAAAAGAACTTTGAAGAATTACCTGTTCTTCATTTTACAGGCAAAAACCAAATAGCGACCCAGGGAGACTAAATGCAGAGCCACCAAGCTGGTTAGTGTTAGAACTTGGCTGATTCTTCAAATTTTCTTACAACCGATTTAATTTTCCCCCCAGTACAGGGGGAAAAATTGTGTGTAGCATATCAGAGAATAGGAAAATCACATGAATACTTCACAGTACCATGCAGGTAGGCATAAGCACAAATATCCTCCTCCTCAGAGAGACTAGCTGAGAAGATACCAGGGCAAACTGGAAATGCTGAATAAGCTAGAAACACTAGACCCAATTGACAAATGTTTATACCAAATTTGACATGCTTGGTCTACACTATTCTCATTAAAAGCTCATAACAAAACCTATCAGTTTATTTTTGATGGTTTCCCAGCACCTGTTCTGACGCACTCTCAACCTTCTTGCTTCATTTTTTTAATATTGTTTAGCCAGCCTTCATCAAACTCAGGTGTTTTAGGAATATCTACAAATTTCCATCAAAATTTCCATTTACCATCTGATTATTTAAGTAATTCATATTACTTAATGAGACTTTCGAATGAATAAATGATTAATGAATGAATAAGGCTTAACTCTTCCAGATAATTTGAAATTCAAATTGATAGAAAGCCCTGAACGGAGAGGAATAGAAAGGGGTAAATGGGGGTAAGATTCTAAAGCATTTTGTACTTTCTCAGCCACACTAATCTTTTACTGAAGAGAAGGAAAATACACTAAGTCACCATTATAGCCTATACCACACTTTCCCTCCAACCTTTGTAATTAGTCTGTATCCCATGGAGCTCAAGAAAGTAAGGAGACACAGACAGCATAGTTTAGTATAGAAAACCACAAATATCTGAAAGTGTGAATCAGGAATTACCAATCTTTCAGTAATTTCCTCTACCTGGTATTCCCAGAAATTCTATCATAATAGCATTATGTTTTTATTTTCCCTGTTTTTATAATGCTAATTTAACTGGCAAATGCCAGAGGAAGAGAGGCAGTCTAAAGACTTACATATGACTGGAAATGTTGAAAGTATGTGTGTGCCTTGTAAATCAAAGATAATCACCACCAACATACAACCAGCCAAATCACAAGCACACTTTAAAAGATTAGCTTGATTCTGCCAATTTTTGAGCTGAAAGAATCATTTCTTCCTGTTAGCAAGACCAAATCAACAATTTTCAGTAAGCTAAAAAAATTCAGTCTCAGACTTGACATATTGCAATAGTCTGTCTTATTAATTTGTTTTTTTATAGCCCCAAATTAAATGGAAAAAACTACCTGCATTGGAAAAAAATACCATATTTGCACATATTTTCTCTTCTTAGTTGACACTGCAGTGGGTATTAAATTTAACATATGGTAGCATTGTAAGGATGAAATAGCTGTGTGTTTCTTCTTATAATAGGAACAAACCACAAATCTTTATTATCTGAAAATGTAACTCCATTAAATTTTAAATGACAAATTGCTATAGATTTCCAAAATGAAATAATTTCTATTTGAAATTCCTATTCTGAAACAATTTCTTCAAAGAACTTTAAGGTTTGAGACTCAGCCTTTATTATGAAAATAATTAATTATTTTTATATATAAAACAGACCAGGCAAAAACAGGTGACCTTCTGGTAGTCTTAAGATTTTTAAAGTCAATATAAGCAAAACTAAGAGACTAGTATGACTAGATCCAGGAGTTTTAGAATGAATATTGTTGAATATAGTCAAATCTTTTTTTATGCCATCAAAATTTTTATGGAACAGTGTTTTGAGACTTCCATTTGACAATTTGCATGCTGGATGATTGGGGGTGGGGGGATTTGTAACACTTTAAACAAAATAATGAAAATGAGTAATGGTGGTTTTTTTTTTGTTTTGGTTTGGCTTGGCTTGGTTTGGTACCTATAACTTACTTTCCCACCTAATTACCTATCTTCTACCATCTCAATTACCAAAAAATATGTTGACTGAGTTAAATACTAATATAAAAAGAACTGGACAGTTATCCAGCTTCTTCATTCTAGATTTTTATCGTGTTTCCTATTCCAAGGAGATCCAATGTAATGTGCCAGCTTAATAAGTAAGACCGGCAATAAAACTTTGATATATTTGTTTTTCACATGTTTTCTGGGTTTAGGAAGGTAACTGTTTTGATTTTAAAGTCTTGTATTGGATTACTTGCTCCTTTGGGAGAAAGGAGCTGGATAGACTCAGCTTTGTAGCAGGAATTCAGCAAGCCCCTTATTTTAAGGGAAAGAAGAAAGGTGGGATCTAGGGACAAAGTGCTAAAGTGAGAGCTTATTTTGTATCAGAGCTGCTTATGCTGCCTTTGCTTCCCCCCTCCTTTTACTTTCAGAAAACAGTTCAACCTCTCAAGAACCTCTCTCTACTATTAAATATCTGAGAGATTGAGGCTTTTTTTTTTACATGGAATTGACATCCTCATCTCTAAAATGTTTCTTTAAAAAAATCAACTTTATTAAAGTATTATTGCTATAATAAAAGCACCTATTTAAGTGTAAAATTCAATGAATTTTGACAAATGTACACAAACATAACCTAAACCACAGAGTTTCCTCATGCCTCTTTGCAATTTCCCCCCCTTCCTCTCCACTACCCCCCC
>NW_005357414.1:1478648-1479149 GCF_000412655.1 Myotis brandtii | reverse complement strand
ATAACCTGCTTTTGGTCACTGTTATTTTGCTTTTTCTAAAATTTCATGTAAATGGAATCATCCAATATGTAGTCTTTTGTGTATATCTTCTTTCATTTAGAATAAAGCTTTTTCTAGTTATCCATGTTGTTTGGTCCTTTTTATTGTTGAGTAGTATTACACTGATTGGATATACCAAAATTTATTTATACACGCATTCATTGATGGATATTAGGACTGCTTCCAGTTTGGGGCTTCTATAAATAAAATTGCTAGGATAATATTTGCATTTACGTTTTTGTGTGAACATAAGTTTTCATTCTTGTTAGGTAACTACCTGCAAAGAGTATTGCTGTGTTATGAGTAGGTGTATATTTAACTTTACAAGAAATTGCCAAACTTCCAATTAGCCGTACCAATTTCCAGTGGCAGTACCAATTACATTCCTACCAGCATTGTATGAGTATGCCAGCTGTCCACATCCTCACCAACACTTGGTCTTCTCTTTTTTTGAAAATTGAA
>NW_005357414.1:1454073-1478545 GCF_000412655.1 Myotis brandtii | reverse complement strand
TTCAGCAAGGAAGGGAGAGGGAGAGAGAGATAGAAACGACGATGAGAATCATTGATTAGCTGCCTTCTGCACACCCCCTACTGGGGATCGAGCCCAAAACCCTGGCATGTGCCCTTGACTAGAATCTAACCTGGGACCCTTCAGTCCACAGGCAGACCCTCTACCCACTGAGCAAAACCGGCTAGAGCTAGAGCAACTCTTCAACTCTTTTTTTTTTTTTTTTTTGCAACTCTTCAACTTTTAACATTCACTCAAATATCTTCTTTTGGGAGGTGAGTCAACCCAAAGAAAAATCCAAAGAAGTTCATTACCACCAAACCAGTATTACAAGAAATATTAGAGTCTTCTTAAGAAGACGAAGAAGAAGAAAAGATGAAAAATATGAATAATAAAATGGCAATAAATACATATCTATGTATTATTACCATAAAAGCAAATGGATTAAATATTCAAATTAAAAGACATATGGAGTCTGAATTGATAGCAAAACAAGGCGTTACATATGCTGTCTGCAAGAGACTCATTTAATAATATTTTTTAATAATTCTTTATTGTTGAAAGTATTACATATGTCCCCTTTTTTCCTCCCATTGACCCCCTCTAGCCAGCCCCCATACCCCCACCCCAGGCCTTCAGCACCCTATTGTCTGTGACAATGGGTTATGCATATATGCATACAAGGTCTTTAGTTGATGACATCCCACCCTCCCCTGCCTTCCCTCTGAGATTCCACACTCTGTTCTATGCTTCCATGTCTCTGGACCTCATTTTTAAATGGTCTTCTATTGAGTTGTGGGTTTTTAAAAAATATATCCTGGATACCAATCTTATTACATATATGTACTGCTAATATATTTTCCTAGTCTGTGGTTTGCCTTTTCATTTTCTTTTTTTTTCCCCTCTTCTTAAATATATATATTTTTATTGACTTCAGAGAGGAAGGAAGAGGGAGAGAGAGTTAGAAACATCAATGAGAATCATTGATCGGCTGCCTCCTGCACACCCCCTACTGGGGATTGAGCTGCAACCCAGGCATGTGCCCGTGATTGGAATCGAACCCAGGACCCTTCAGTTCTCAAGCCAACGCTCTATCAACTGAGCCAAACCAGCTAGGGCAGCCTTTTCATTTTCTTAATGGTATCTTTTGAAGAGCAGACATTTTAAAATTTGATGTTTACTTTTATCAATTTTTCTTTTCTGGTTCATGTTTTTGTGTCTAATAGAAGAAATCTTTATCCAAAGGTAATGAAGATTTTCTCCTGTTCTCTTCCAGAAGATTTATAAATTTAGCTTTTACATTTAGGTTTATGATATGAGTTACTTTTTTTGTGTATACTGTGAGGTTCAATTATTTATTAATATTTGGTGAAGAATCTTTGTATGTATGTATATAAAGAGTATTGGTCTTGGTTTTCTTTTCTTGTAATATCTTTGTTAGTTTTTGGAATTTACAGTGATGCCAGCCTCATGCAATAAGTTGAGAAGGATTTTATCCTCCTGTGTTTCTACAAATTTGGTTTATTTTATAGAATTCACCATTAAAGTCATTAGAGCTTGGATTTTCATTATGGGATAATTTTTAATTATAATTTTTACTTCCTTGATATAAGGTTATTCAGATTTTCTAGTTCTTCCTGAGTCTGTTTTGATAATTTGTGTCTTTCAAGGAATACTTCCCAATTTCTCTAAATTGTAGAATTTGTTGGTATAAAGTTATTCACAATATTCCCTTATTATCCTTTTCATACCTATAGGATCTATAGAAATGCCCTCTTTCCTTCCTGATATTGGTAATTTATGTTAATTTGTACCTTTTATCTCTTTTTTATCTTTATCAGTCTACCTATAGGTTTATCAATTCTGCTTATCTTTTCAAGGAGCTGGCTCTTGATTTAATTGATTTTTCTTTATTGTTAGTTTTCTATTTTATTGATTTCTACTCTTCTAATATTTTATTCATCTTATTCAGGGTTAATCTGCTCTTCATTTTCTTATTTCTTAATGTGGAATCTTAGATTATTGATCTTAGATCTTATTTTAAAGCTATAAATTTCCATCTAAGCACTGTTAGATATATCCCACAAATTCCAGTGATGTTTTCATTATTATTCAGTTCAAAATATTTTTAAATTTCCCTTACATTTACTTCTTTGACCCATGATCCATTTAGAGGTACATTATGTAATTTACTAATATTTGAGAATTTTCCAGGTATCTTTTTATTGATTTCTAATTTAATTCCATTTTGATCAGAGAACATACTTTGTATAACGTCAATTCTTCTGAATATACTAAGGCTTGTTTTATGGCTCAGAATGTGGTCTATCCTAGTGAATGTACCATGTCAATTTGAAAAACAAAGATGTATTCTAGTAGTTTCAAGTCCAGTGCTTTAAAAATGTCAAGTAGGTGTAGTTGATTGGTAGTGTTCGTCAGGTTTTCTATCTACTCAGTGATTTTTTTTTTGTCTACTTGTTCTATCAATTACTGAGTTAAAGAGTGTTGAAGTATACAACTCAAATTACGGTTTTGTGTATCATTTCAGTTGTATCTGCTTTTTTAAAACATGTATTTTGAGTCTCTACGAGGAGCATACATTTAGGATTGTTGTCTTCTTGATGAATTGACCACTTTGCCATTATGAAACATCCCCCTTGTCCTCATAATACTGTTTGTCCTGCAGTCTAATTTGTTTAATTAACATAGTCACTCTAGCTTTCTTATAATTAGTTTTGTATGATATACCTTTCGCATCTTTTTATTTTTAACCTGTGTCTCTATTCTTTTTTTAAATATATTTTTATTGATTTCAGAGTGGAAGGGAGAGGTAGAGAGAGATAGAAACATCAATGATGAGACAGAATCATTGATCTGGTGCCTACTGCATGTCCCACAGTGGGGATCGAGCCCACAACCCGGGCATGTTCCGGGACCGGGAATTACAACCCGGGCATGTGCCGGGACCGGGAATTGAATCGTGACCTCCTGGTTCATAGATCGACACTCAACCACCAAGGCATACCCGCCGAGATGTGTCTTTATTCTTAAAATGGGTTTCTTAGAGTCAGTACATAGTTGGGTCTTGCATTTTTATGCAGCCTTTTAATTGGAGTATTTAGACTACTTATATTCAATGTAATTTTGATATGATTGTCTACCATGTTTATATTTGATATTGTAGTTGTGCCTCTTTTGGCAGTTGTTCCAGGTTGTATTATGATGAGTCTTTAACTTACTCCAATCTACCTTCAAGTAATATCACATCACTATACATATAACATTGGGATCTTAGCAGCATACATCCATTTCACTCCTTCCATCCCTTGGGGCTATTGTCATACTGTATATAAATTCTATGGTAGATTATTAATTTTGTTTTAAACAATCACTTAATTTTAAAAGAACATTTTAAATGAGAAACAAAGTTTGTTATATTTACCCCATACTTACTGCACTTATCTGGAACTCTTCATTACATTGTAGAGATCCAAGTTTCCATCTGGTGTCATTTTCCTTCAGCCTGAAAAACTTCCTTTAATATTTCCTGTAGTATAGGTCTGCTGGTGACAATTCTTTCAGTTTTTGTTTGTCTGAAAGAAAATGTATTTCACCTTCATTTCTTTTTCCTTTAATTTTTTAAAGATATTTTCATTGGAGATAGGATTTGAGTTTTTATTTTTTCTTTCGGCTCTTCAAAGATCTCATTCTATTGTCTTCTTGCTCGCATTTTTTTCTAATGAGACCTATGATTTTTTAAATCTGTGTTCTTCTGTATTAATATGTGTGTTTTTTTCTCTAGCTTCTTTTTAGCTGTCCCCTCTACTATTGGTTTTCAGCAATTTGATAATAGTCATGGTGTGGTTTTCTTTTGTGGTTATCCCAATTAAGAGTTCATTGAGCTTCTATGTGTTTATAGTTTTCATCATAATTGGAAAATTTTAGTCATTATTTCTTAAGCTATTTTTCAGTCTATTCCTCTCTCTCCTTTCCTTTTGGAACTCCAATTACATGTATGTTAGTCTGCTTGATATTGTCCCACAGTTCTCTTATCTTCAGGATTTTCCCATTCTCTTTTGCAGATTGGATAATTTCTATTGTTGTATCTTCAAATTCATTGATCTTTTCTTCTGTAGTCTAATCTGCTATTAATCTCATCCAGTGAATTTCTCATTTCATATTCTATACTTTTCAGCTCCAGAAGTTCTAATTGGTTCTTTATATGTCTTCAATTTTTCCTCATTATATTCATGTGTTACTTTCAATTGTTAACATATTTTCATAGCTGTTTAAAAGTCTTTGCCTGCTAAATTCTTTTTTTAACATATTTTTATTGATTTCACAGAGGAAGGGAGAGGGAGAGATAGAAACATCAATGATGAGAGAGAATCATGGATCGGCCTCCTGCACGGCTGCCTCCTGCACGCCCCTGACTGGGGATCGAGCCGGAAACCCAGAAATGTGCCCTGACTGGGAATGGAACCGTGACTTCCTGGTTCATAGGTGATGCTCAACCACTGAGCCATGCTGGCTGGGCTAATTCTATAACCATCATTTCTGATTTTGTTTCTATTGAATGACTTCCTCCTGGTTATGAATCACATGTCAGTGCTCCTAGGAATGTTTAGTAATTTTGGGATGTCAGATACTATAATCATTATATTCTTGATTGCTTTGATTTTACTGTCTTCCTTCAGAGTGAAGTTTGTTTTGTCATGCATCTAAATTATTTGTGGATAATTATTTTTCAACACTTGGTTTATAAGTTTTGTTAGATTGGATTCAGAGTACCCTTTACTCTAGGGCTACATTACCCCTATTACTAAGGTATGATGCTTCTGGGATCTCTACTACATACCCTGGGTGTTCAGCAATATCTTTCCACTTTTGCTGTAGGAACTCAAATGTCTCTCAGACCTGTATGACTTTTGGTAAGTTTTCAACTTATAGCACCTGAGTAATTGTTTTTTGCACAGCCTCATGTGTTTCTTTCAACACATGCACAGATTTATATTAAGTGGAAGATAAAGGGGACATTTATGCAGATTTGTGGAACTATTTCTCTGAGTAGCTTCCCCCTCCAGTATGTTGCTATACAAATTCCTATTACATAGGCCTCCCTGGGCTCCTATCTCTGTCTCATCAATTCAACAAGACTGCAGGCTCTGCTTGGGTTCCCTTTTACAATTCTATGATCCAGACACTGGTTGCAGGAAAAAGGCCAGGCGAGTATAGGGCTCACTTTGTTGGTTCCCCTTTTCTCATGGATCACAGTCCTGTGCTACCTGTTGCCCAATACCTGAAAACACTTGTTTCATGTATTTTTTCCAGTTCCTATTTGTTTATAAGGTATGAGAGGCAGAAGGAAACAAGTTTTATACCAGTTACTCTCTAATGGACCAAAGTGGAAGTCTCAAAGCCTCTTAATACTGAGTTAATTTAAGGGTCAAACTCTGGTAGGTTTCAGATGTTAAATGTGAAAAAAAAACCTACCACAAATAGAAGACTATCACAAGCAGTAAAATGGTGCAGGAAGCAGAAAACAAAAGGAACAGAGATCTCTTCAGCTTTGACAGGTAGTAAACTCTCAGAAGAATATAAAGTGACTTAACCAATTTCAGGGGCAACGTATTGCTCATAACCAAAAGGTTAGAGATGTCACTTAAAAATATCAAAGCAAGAACTCTAAAATCCAAAATAATGAAATAAAAAAATGAAAGCAGTCAGGTAAGAACTGATCTTGACAAAAGTGTCAGTTACCACTCACACTGATATTTCTTTCTTTAAGTCCATGCCAAAAATAGCTCACTCCTCTTATTCTCCCTCCATTCAAGTTTTTTTTTTAAAGTGAATGCAATCTGAACAAACTTAATTTACAACAGCTAAAGGTCTTGAGGAAGTTAACAATCATGAATGATATCTGATGTAAGTGTGCCTTTGTTTTTGCTATTTTTAAAGGGCTATTTTCCAACCATGACCATTTCAATGTAAGTAATCTTATGGCATAGCAATTTACCTCACTACTATACTAGGTAACACTGAGTTTATCATATTCTCAATAGCCCAAGTCTTGTAATCACAGTGTCATATCTATAGATAGGCAGTTGACTAAGGACAGGAACTCCACATTAACTCAACTAGATATGTCATTACTTTATGATGGAAGAAATTTAAAAAATACTGTGATATGCGCCATTATATTATCATATCAATTTTTTTTAAAACTTCCCACTAACACATCAAGACAACACCATTATAGTTCAATGCTCATAAAGTAAATTGAGTCAGCCTCTAATCTGGGAGGCAGAGATTGAATCAACCTCTAATCTGGGAGGCACAAAACAACATATGCTTCCACAGAAAATAAGGATAGCAGTAAGCAAGCAAGTGCAGAATGAATGAGAAAAAAGACAAAACCCATGAATGACACTGGCTGAGTTTGGCTGAGAAACTGAGATAAATCAAATAGTGAAATGAGAAGGATAATTGCTTTACACTTCTCTTTAGGTAGTCCTATAAAACTGCCTACTTCAAAGCCTGTAACTTTGTGAACAAATGAAACGGAAGATAAACAAAAAGACCAAACTACCTGGGAAGATAAAAAAGAACAAAGCAGCCTAACCAACAAACATCAGTACAACTACTTCCTCTGTATATTTAAATGTTCTGATTTACAAAGCCTCCAGCTGAGCTCCTAGGTACAAGGCAGACTACAAATTAGCCAAAGGTAATGTATAGGGTCTGGAGTGAGGGTGACCTACTCAGCTTCATCACATCAATACAATAAGAAAGTAAAATCTGCCACCTGAGCTATTGAATATGCTCATCCCTGAAAGCTGTTTCCCCTAGAATTCACCTAATCCTCTTCTTTAAGATCAACAAGAACAACAACTCAAGCCTTTGCTTTTTAGATAAACCCCACAGACACAAAAAACAATTTAAACTAGAACTGTCTCTTTATTTCTAGATCTGAAATGCACACAAAAAAGGGGGGAAATGTAATTCCCTACCAAGCTACCTCTCCCACCCCTTCTTGGCATTACACACTAACCAAGTTTCCAGGTGAAGATGCAGATATTGGGATTCTATATGTCTCAGTTGAATACTACCATATTGATGAAAAATCCTTTTATTTGGAGAGTCTTTCAGTGACCAGCTTCATGCTATCAAACTTGCCCAGCATCTTTCCTCATTCTGTCAATGTAAACATACTACAAAAGTACCTCTTCTTAAAGAAATGACACTGAGCAATGGAAAAGTTAAATCCAAATTGTTTCCTATAGGAATACATTTCTCATTTTGTAATGTAAGACAGCAAAATTACAAAATAATTGTTTTACTTATAATTAACTACTTCTCAGATAGACTACAAAATTACATAATACTATATGTAAGTGTCTAACCCAATAAATGATTCACTAAATGGTAGCTCTCTATTTTTACCCCAAATCTGTCTGCAAAGATCAGTTTGAATTAGAAAAGTTTGTATTATAAAGTTTAAAATGAAACAAATGTAGTTTTATCACTTTGGGGTACATTCAAATTTATCAGCCCATCTCCCCCTTTCTCTACTCAGGTGGTACTTTAATAAATAAGTTAAACAATTTAACAGATGAGAATAACTGGTAATTAATATATCAGCCATGTAAATAGAAGTTCATTTACACCTAGAACAAAGCCAGTCTTCATCCATCTGGCCCACATGAATGATCATCAATTCCAAAAATGGAAAAAGAAAGTATGATTGGAAAACAAATCAATAAGGTTTCTACTGCTGAAATATGAAAACTCTAAAATAATTTTAAAGCACAAACGAAAAACTAACTCTACCTGCAAATAAGACAAAAATAATCATTTTTAAATTACAATGGTATAAAAGAATGAAAGACATATAAAAGAAGCACTTTGCAAATGATCATAACAATATGTATATGTTTGTGTATATATGTGAATATGCACTACTAAAAATAACTAACTTTCATGGTATATTTATATTTACTATGTGCCAGGCTTTTTTCAAGTGTTTACATGTAACAATTCTTTTTAAAAATATGTTTTTATTTTAGAGAGAAAGGAAGGGGAGGGGGGAGAGAGGAAGGGAGAGAGAGAGAGAAAGAGAGAAACATCTATGTGAGAAAGAAACATCCATCAGTTCCTTTCCGTATGCACCCTGACTGGGGACCAAACCCGCAACCTGGGCATGTGCCCTGAATAGGAATTGAACAGGCAACCTTCTGGTGCAGGGGACGACACTCAACCAACTGAGACATATTGGCCAGGGCTACGTGTAATAATTCTTTTAAATTCCTACTACAACCCTATGAAGTAGATACTACTATTATCCCCCATTTTACAAACAGGGAAACTGAGAATCAGAAAGGGCAGTTAACTTGTCAGTTGTCATAAAACTACTAAGTGGTGGGTCCATGATTTGGACCCAGGCATTGTGGCTCCAGAGCTAACTCTCTTTACTACATATTGTGAATGTATGTGTTTCATATAAACCACTTGAAAAATAGTATTCCAATGTGGAACTGAATTATTGGCTTTAAAGAACACCTGGAAATCAGAACTAGCATAAATAAAATTGACACTCTATATCATAAAAATTGAAATAAACAGAAGATTAAAAACATAATACTTCACTAGAAAGAAGAAAAGCTCTAAAGATGAAAATCTGGGAAAAAATGTTATATAATAATATAAAAGGACTGGGTATTAATAAAAAGAATCCCATTGAAAGAAAGGATCAAAACACTTATATAACATTTTTATTCGCTATAAATATAATACATGTTCACTGTAAACAATTTTTATAAAATACAGAAAAATAGAAAGAAATAAAAATCACACATAATCTCACAACCCAAAGAAAATGAAAATTTACAATGTTTCCTGACAGTCTTTTTCTATGGAAATATTTTCACATAGTCAAGATCATACTATATGGTTTTGTAGAGTTTATTTTTCAACTGAATTGCATAAAATTCTTTAAAAATATTTTAATGGCTCCATGATTATTTCATCATATGGGTGTATCATGATTTGGGGAGTGATTTCTTCTTTTAAAATTGTGGGGAACATCTCTGTGCACTAAAATCTATCCAAATCTCAGATTTATTTTCTAAGGGATTTTAAACACATAATTATCAGATCAAAGTGTATGAACATTTTTAAAAACTCTTGATGCATTTTTCCAAATTGTTTTCCATAAAGACAGTGCCACTACAATAAAAAAATGGACTCTATTGAGTTAAAACTTCAAGAATATTTATTTACAACCATCATTTATAAATCATTTTAATTGCTGTCAGCTGCTTTAAATGTTCTTATTGTTGAACCAGTAAAACACCACAATGGAAACAAACTGTCTTAATTTAAGGTCAAACGGCAGTTATAGTTTAAAAATTAAACTCAAGTATATTTGCCTCATGGTACGAATGGCTTATTTCCAATTTGCAGACTCCTTGTTCTTCAGAACTTTTAAAACACTTATGTAAAAATAACTTATTCTACAGTCTTCGCCACAAAACAAGAAGCATCTGAGGAGGCTATTATATATTGTTTTCTTAAATAGCATACTTGAATTGATACTTTAAAACCCATCTATCTTCAATGTTCTTCACGTAACACTATAAGGCAAGACATTACATTTCAAGGATAAAGGATAAACACAACTTTAAAGTAGATGTGAGATGGTTTCTCTAAAGGTGTTTTATACATAAAAGCCTTCCTCCCCAGTTTGAGTTTAAGTGCTTGGCCACATCCTTACAATCTAACTCTAAAAGCGTTGCTCACAACCATACAAGAAAGCAAGGTCTTAGTCCAAAGAATGGAAAGGAAGGTAGGAACTGCTAAGGGCTGTGAGAGACAATGTTCCTTTCCGGAGGAACATGTTCCCAATAACTAACTCTTCTAGAGAGTCTATGAGGGGTCACTGGTAGCTATTGCAATTTTAGTACTTTCATGGCTTGGGCAAAATTTTTGAAGTGTTTTGTTTGTTATTCACAGCACATATCACTACCCATTTGTTTATTGTCTAATCACCAGTAAGTTTCAAGAAAAAAAAAAAATCTGTCTTTGGCATGGCTGCATCACTAGTCCCTGGAACATAGTAAGGGCTAAATATGTTTTTGAATAAATGAAATAATTTAATCTAAAGATCTAATGATAATCACACAAAAAGAGAATTTTGTTGTGGGTCTAGGCCAGCCGTGGGCAAACTACGGCCCGCGGGCCGGATCCGGCCCGTTTGAAATGAATAAAACTAAAAAAAAAAAAGAGACCGTACCCTTTTATGTAATGATGTTTACTTTGAATTTATATTAGTTCACACAAACACTCCATCCATGCTTTTGTTCCGGCCCTCCGGTCCAGTTTAAGAACCCATTGTGGCCCTCGAGTCAAAAAGTTTGCCCACCCCTGGTCTAGGCCCAAGAAATACCATTTTTAAATGATTGTGGACATCTAACTGTGGCACACAGAATTTATATCAAAGGGATAAACAGCTTTTTCAGGCCCCTAGGTAGAGTTTGAAACTCTTAAACTTGAGAGATATCTCTTAGGGAGATAAAATTCTTGGGAATAAAAATCAGGGGGAAACATGAGAAATGTTTTATTCTTAGAATTCTAGTGATTGGGTAAATCATGTACCAGAACCTCAGAGTTAAAATCAATGCAGTATAGTAGGATAAAAGTGCTGAAATAGGGTGGCACGGGAATAGAAATAGGGATGGGGCATCCAAAGATACAGGCCCAAGGCTCAACTCTACCATTTATTAGAAGACCATGAAGGAGTCATCTAATTCCCTTTATCTTCAGACATGGATATGCAAGATGGGGACAAGTGCACTGTCTGCTTGATGGACTGCTACAGGGATCCAAGGACAATAGTCATTTAAAAGGTCCTGGAAACTGCCAATTATAATGCCGTATCAATAAAGGTGTAATTATTAATATCATCATTTTTGGCCACTAAGACCTCTACTTTAAGTAGCCCCTCAATAATTGTTGATTTCCTTCCTTGGAAACCTGGGAGAAGTAGAATACTCTGGGTATTATAATTTAGTATGATAATTTGTTATAATAAGTATTATAACACAGGTGGTTCTTGAAAGAATTCCATTATCCTGGGAAATGTAAGATCCTGGTGTAATGGGTGCCTTGCTCAATCAAATGGTTCAGGACTTTAAGAACATTAAGTAGGAAAATGAGAGTTAATATTCAATAAGAACATAATATGAGTCAAATACAATTAGGTGCTTTCACATGCATTTTACTCTTCATAGCAACATTATTAAAAAAGGGTTTTTACAGATGAGAAAACTGAGGCTAAGAGGTTGGTTTACTTAAGCCTTAGACACTGCTTGTATAGAGCAGACCTGACATTATCAATAAGTTTATCTAACACCGAAGCCACAGAAAAGATTTATCATCTCCAGATATGAGTGAGCTTGCATACCATTTCTTTTTTGGTGTTATTTCAGCCATTTTTGTGGTTGATGTATGGTTTTAAAAAACACTGGTTCACTCTATACCTAGTAAGAAAATTCTGAATTCACAGGGAAAAGGTGATTCTTAATCTAGGTAAAGTAGTTAAATCTGGCCCCCTAAGTGTAGGTAGGTAGAAGAGACATAACCATTAAGTATTCACTGCACAACTATTTTAAAATTTTCTTAAGTAAACCCAGGATATCCTTGGCAAGCAGAAAAGTTATTTTCTAGTATTCCCAATCTGATAAATATCCTCTGGTTTGGGAATTTATAGTGAGGTGACTAAAGAAGCCAGTCATCCCAAAAAAGTATAGCTAGGCCAGAAGAAATGCTCTTCCTGGAAACACCCAGAGAAATACCTGGTAAGAGTCCCTTTAACCTCTCCAGGAACAGAACAACAGAGAAAATGTTTAATCAAAACAGAGTAAAACTGGATATCAAGGAAATGGTTCTAGAGGCAGGAGGGTTCCAAAGAAAAGCCAATTAAATCATGTCAGGGAAGATCCAGAGCAAAAAAGAGTAAGTCATCAAAGTTCAGAGCTCAAAATCTGAGGGCAACAGATAAGTACAGCTGGGAATAACGTCACTGTCAAATGTCTAGAATTTTTCCAGGTCTGGTCAACACAACTATAAGCAACGTTTGCTTTTGTGTTGCTCTAATAGACTTTTGGAAAGCAGAAAGTATCCTTAGACTGCAAGAATCTGGGAATCTTCTTTAAAGAAACCCAATATCAAGGTAGCTAGGGAGTCATGTGGATTCCTTTACTGCCACCCCTTTCTGGAAAAATTTGCCAGCTGGCAAGAAGACAGAATCTTAAAATGTCACTGATAGTTATAAGGTGAAGGCAGTGGCCATGAATGGTAGGCTCACAGGCCCAATCCTTGGTCTATATTCTTCTCAAGCCATCAGATACCAAGGAATGTGTGACCCAGGTGGAGTCAGAAGACAAAATTAACCTACCCTTCAGATTCCTCTGAACCCTGTATCTATATTGGGTGGGGGGAGGTTGAGGTGGAGAGGAGGGAAATAGTCATAGAGAAAGTATGCAATCAAGCTTGGTCAAGGCCACAGAAAGTGCCAAGGAATAAGTTGCCCAGAGGTCAGCATGAAAATTCATGGAGTTCTCCCAAAGCAGTCATCACCAGTGATGGCAACAGAGATTGGAAATGAGAAAAGCCAACCCTCAAAGTCTTAATACTCTCTTCACATCCTATAAGTCTTAGACTAAATAGTAGCTTCTCAAAGAGACTTTCTCTCAACCTATCTAAAGTAGAGAATAGCAACTCAGTTATTCTCAATGTTGATCTATGTTTACTTATCCCAAATAAAATTAGTTTATTCCTCTATTTCCCCCACTAAACTGTAAGCTTTATGAGAACAAAAACCTGTCTGCCCATTTCACTATTATATCCCCAATGCTTAGCAGAGTGCCTAAAACACAGTTAATTGCTGAATAATAACTTGTTGAATAGAAAATTAGTCAATAACAATGGTTCTCAAGAGTGAGGTCCCTGTACCAGCAACATTGGGGTCACCTGGGTACTCGTTGGAAATTCAAATTCAGGCCCACCCCAGAGCTACTGAATCAGAAACTCTGGGAGTAGGGCCAGCAATCTGTGTTTTAACAAGATTTCAAGGTGAGTTCCATACATGCAGAAGTTTGAGGACCACTGGTAAATAACAGGATATGTAAAAATTCACCTATCAGGAGTACAAAAACATACATTTCCTGGTGGCAGGAAGTATAAAGATTAAGGTTCTTTTCTAATAATGGTTTGGAATGCTTGTTCAGGTTATCCACAATTCTGAGTTTGGTATGCACACAACTAATACCTTATCTGGAATGTAGCAAAGATTTCCAAATGGAGACTACTAAGTAGAGATCTTGAACAATGTATTTAATCTTTCTAAGCATGTTTCCTTATCTATGAGAAGGGAATAGTACCAAAATTCACAGGTTGTAAGGATTAAATGAGATTTTAAAAAATAACCCAAGTTCTAGTACATGGTTAACAACAAATGGTAGTGGTGGTGCTGCTTCTCATTAAATTTGTTTTGGAGACATGTGAAGATGAGTAGCTCACAAGTACAGTTTTCAACCTCCAAGAAGCCATGTGAAGAAAGAAAGTATGCTAACTTTCAAAAGGGTATCACCCAAATGCTAGGATACAAGTAGCTTTGTGAGCATGTAAGGGTACACCATTTGCTAGCCTCTGAAGCAAAGAGATGTCAAAGAAAAGAAGTTAACCCATGAAGGGTTAAATTAAGGAGAGGAACAAGATGGGAACATAGAGGTTGCTGGAATTATTGAGAATTGCTGGCAGTGAGCATGGCAAGGTTGAAAGAGCAAGGCTATGCTATGATGGTCTCTTCTCTGTTTACAAGACAGAAGTCTTTATATGTCTGGTATCTATATTTTCCAAACCAAAAATTGGCACAGTCTGATGAATATGAGTACACTTATGGACACAATGGGACAAACTGAAATCAGGTCTGTCCTGGGAAATCCTAAATATATGGTTACTGTCTGGAAATGGTCTATTTTTAAAAGAACCCAACACCAGCATGGCTAAAGAACTGCATAGAGTTTCACAATAACCTCATACAGGCTCTGGTTATGACTCACCCTGTATGATGAAGGCTGGATGGGCACATGACTCCTAAAAATTTAGAGCATGTATGAAAAGTTACTTAGGGTCATCTTTCTATTCATTCCACCAGTTCCTTCTGGCTTTATAAATGCAGTGGCCAAAATCTAGAGCTCTTAACAAAAGATCATTAGGCTTACCCTGAGTATCCTAGATTAGCTACTACTGTCTTGTAATACCAGTTCAAGCGTCATTTTGGACTATTTGATTGCCTTTGATGGTAAGGAGGGACACAAGGTCCTTCAATACTAAATCATGTTCATGACTTAATATTCTTTTTTAAAAATATATTTTATTGATTTTTTACAGAGAGGAAGGGAGAGGGATAGAGAGTTAGAAACATCAATGAGAGAGAAACATCGATCAGCTGCCTCCTGCACACCCCCTACTGGGTATGTGCCCGCAACCAAGGTACATGCCCTTGACCAGAATCGAACCTAGGACCCTTGAGTCCGCAGGCTGATGCTCTATCCATTGAGCCAAACCGGTTAGGGCCGTGGTCGGCAAACTGTGGCTCGTGAGCCACATGCAGCTCTTTGGCCCCTTGAGTGTGGCTCTTCCTAAGCCTTAGGAGTACCCTAATTAAGTTAATAACAATGTACCCACCTATATAGTTTAAGTTTAAAAAATTTGGCTCTCAAAAGAAATTTCAATCATTGTACTGTTGATATTTGGCTCTGTTGACTAATGAGTTTGCCGACCACTGGTAGGGCATGTCTTAATATTCTTGAGATCAAATGGACAGACAGCTAAGCAGAATTTTATAAACACTAGTTATAAAAATGGGGCTGTTTAAAAGAGTTAATGCTACTGAATCTGTCAGTTATGAAACTACTGCTATCAAGTTAGTAAAAACTAGGTGAGTTTGAATAATTTCTCTTTCTGGTAAAGTAGCAGGTTTAAGAAAGATAGAAGAGCCTGACTGGCATGGCTCAGAGGTTGAGTGTCGACCTATGAACCAGGAGGTCACAGTTCGATTCCTGGACAGAGCACATGCCCAGGATGCCAGCTCGATCCCCCATGGGGGGTGCAGGAGGCAGCCAACCAATGATTCTCTCTCATCATTTGTTTCTATCTCTCTCTCCCTCTCCCTTCCTCTCTGAAATCAATAAAAAAAAGAAAGATACAAGAATTCTATCTATTAGAATTTAAGAGTGGGATGTCAAAAGAGGTGGATGAAGAATAATGCAGCTCTTACTGTTGTGTCAATTTTCCTCCCAGGGATGCATTTTCCAAATAAAAATCAAAATGCAGAGACACACTAACTGGTGCAGGCATCTAATGTGACTGAGATTGAGGAGGCGTTGCTGAATCAGAGGATCATCCACTTCAGGGAAATTGTTATGCCTCCAGACCTAGTTGAATAAAAACTTTAAAATCATTCTGGTTTCCTCTCCAACTCTAGAAAAGAAAGGCCACGTTGTTGTTGTAGTTGGAGAGAACACATACAACCACAGGGCCTGCCAGAGTGACAGTAATTAGCATGACTTGATTTAATTTGAATCTGGAGCACTTCACAACTCCTTAGGTAACCAAGGGCTCCCTGGTTTCCTGGCTGTCCTCATTCCAGAGAAGAAATTAGTGTGTATATTGCTGCTCAGAATTCCTTACCTCAACCATGCATTGCACTTCAATCTCCCACATTACTGGTCTACATGGCACTGTGCAGTATGGGTTACAGCTGGGAATACCAAGCCCTTGGAGGAATGTCTGTTATCTGGAGATGAGTCCAAACTAGCTATTCAGGGCATACAGTTGTATGGATTAAGACAGACTACAAAGAAACAGGTTTTCCTTCTCCTAGATTTTTCTTAATAGAAGAATGGGTTAGAGATTGTACAAGGCCATCCAACAAGTATAAATAAGATGAAAAGCTAAACTGTAGTGGATAGGGTCAATTTAGTACAACAAACAATTATGAAGCACCTTTACTACTATATGATACACACTAGGGATTGGAAATGAAAAAGACCATCCCTACTCATTCGTAGCTTCTAGTTTAGTAAGTGAAGGAGAGAAACATACAAATAGAATTTAATATAAAGCAGAAAATGATAAAAAAAAAATAGCTACAAATGAGGAGTGATGGGGCACAGAGGAAGGCCACTTAATGTGGGAGTTAAGGAAAGCAAAAAAGGAGAGGACTGTGACTAGCTCAAGGTCTGTGGCTTGGAGCCACCAGATAGTATAAATAGAAGATAGAATAAAATGAAGGGAGGAAGCTAGAAAGCTCCTGGTCAAAGAGCCCAAAGGGCACCATTGCTTTTGGACATTTTAGATGGCAAAGGCTTTCATAGTGTGGAGAATTCTCTCTCAGCACAATACCCACTCATACACCCATCCACCCACATATATACCCTTATAGAAGTTTTGATTTGGTGGAGAAACAGGGAGGAGAAGAAAGTGTATAAAATACACAGCAGGATGCATATCACACAAGTTCTCAGCTTTTGATTTCTTCCCACAAGCTCTACCAGAATTTCATGTATATTCTCTGGATTTGAAAAAACAAAAAAAACAGAGACCTCCAAAGTATACCTTGGAGGCAAAAATACAGAACTTACTCTGCAGGGCTTTGTCAGTGTATGGCTGACAGAGCTCTCCAAAATCCACTGGGTCATGGCATACCCATTCTCTTTGGATGAATAGTGTGAGAGTCTAACATGAACCTCTAGATCATCACCCACATTATTCAGTAAAATGCTAAACTCTACCATTTCTTTCCTGTGCTATTATTTGTATCTATTCTTTCCTCTCAGATCTAACTTCACAGCTAATTCTTATGTAGACCAGCATCCTCTCTGGGCTAAACTATTTCAATGTTCTCTTCAACAATGACTCTGTTTTAAATGTGACCAATCTCTCACTCTGATTCAACCATATAACTCCTACACCAATATTTCCCAATAGGTCAAAAAATCAAGTCAAAATGAATGAACAGATGCTTTAATTTTAAGCCTTTCCACTCTTCCCTCTCCTGATTCAAGATTTCTCAGATATTCTCATTTCCTGATAGTTTTCTAACAAACACTACTCAGTCAACTATTTATGATCCTAATTGATCCTCCCCAAACCAAAATCTTTATGATTTCAAACATAATTCAAAATCTTCCATGAATTTTTCAGCCAATAAATTAAGTTCATTAACTTCAACGTGAGTATTATGTCTACTCCATTCTCATGCATAACCATAAATACCCAACTCCCCATTATCCACCTGTGGCTATTTTCCCCCTTTCAGTTACTGAGTTGGGGTGTGGCCACTCCAAGTGAAGGCACTGGAGCAAAATAGGAAAGAGACAGAGAGCCCACAGGATGAGGAAAAGAGTCAAGAAAAGGAGACAAGCAAAGTACTACTTTGCACCATTTGCATTATTATTATTAGGGATAATAAGAGGTGATTAGATATATATGTAAATTTTAATTATGTCAATTTATATTAAAAATTGAAACATACCTCATAGCCACAGAAATACCCACCTGCTTATTGTCAAGTAGAAAAGATGGATTACTTATGTATGGCCCAGTGGAAGAGCAAGTTAGTTAATTATTCTATATATACTGGAAGTTTACAGACTGAGATAAACATGAAATGTGTAGTGTGCATAAACACACAGTTACAAAGTAAATATGTCCATCATCTTTATCCCTGTAAGAAAGCTTGCTACACCAAACTATTCTTTTTTAAAATATGTTTTTATTGATATTGGAGATAGAGGAAGGGAGAGGGAGAGAAAGAGAGAAACATCAATGTGAGAGAGCAACATTGATCAATTGCCTCCTATATTTGCCCCAACCAGGGATCAAACCTATAACCTGGGCATGTGCCCTGACTGGGAATCAAACCGATGACCTTTCAGTGCATGGGACGATGCTCAACCAACTGAGCCACAGCAGCTAGGCACACCAAACTAATTCTTTAAACTCCTATTAATCTGTAGGAAACTGTCAAATACATAGATGGTACTCAAGTAGTAGTTGACAGTGATCTTCAACACTAGCTGAATGAAAACCTATACAGCCAAGTTCAGGAGGAAATCCTATATAATAAGGAGATAATATGCTAATTAGATGAGAAATTGGAACGACCTTCCAGAACGACCAGTGGGCGGAGCCACGAGGCAGCCGGGGCTACGAGGGCAGAGTCCCTTGCATGAATTTCATGTATCGGGCCTCTAGTTAAATCATAAAGCCATTCAAGAAAAGGATTCTGCATGTTATAGCATTCTTATAATTGTACTAAAAGACATACTATAATTTACTTAGTATAGCCAAGAATTTATAGAACCACGATTCAAAGTTGCATACAATCTGATTTTAGTACTAAAGATGAAAAAGAAAACCCAGTGGAATCAATCCAACTTGTTTTATTTCCTGGAATACAGGTAAAAACCCCTTATAGTTAACATCAGGATAACAGAGCCTCTTTATAACAATGCTTTATCTCATAATGAACCCACAGTAGTTTGTTAATTTGGTTACAAAAATTATTAACAGAAAATAATCAAGGAAAACTAATGTTTTCTTCAATTCTCTTCCAGTAAAAATCACTCCCTTTAATGAAAAAATATATATGTGTTGCTGGCAAAATAGGGTCTCATTTGATAACTCACTGTGGACATCTGAAGATATTTCCCTCCACAGTTTTATTTGGCACAACTTCCCTATCCCTTACCTCCTTAAATATTATACACAAGCAAGCATTAACTATCTAATATTGGCCTTAATCTTCAGAATCAAGCTATTCTACAGTTACTATTATCTATTTTAACTTGTCACTTGTGTAAGATTTATGCCAATTAGGTTGTAGGGTTAATCTATTCATTTTATTCAATTACATTGCTAATATAAAGTCTAAACAATAGAAGATACAGTACAGAAGCAATGCATTTCTATGCTTCATTGTGTGTTTATAGAAATACTGACATGTACTGTATATGGTTCCAATGATACAAGTTTTAATGGAATATTTAATGTCATTAAAATTTCATAAAACATTTCTGGTGCTTAACAGTAATGAAAAGGCCACTGATAAAATGGATAATTTTCATCCTAAATCACTGGCATATAAAATTAAGACCTGATGAAATTACTTTTAGGGCACAAGATTTATGCAACTTCTCAGAATTGTACTTACTAAGCATATGCCCATAATACATATAAAATACTTTAGGTTCTTTGTGAGTAGAGCTTTAAAATGCTTTCTTTTATCTGTAACAGTGTAGATTTCTTTTGTACACATTATGAGTTCTTAAAACACCCTTATGAAGGATTATTATTATTCCCATTTTTTAATATTCAGTGGAACCAAAACTTAATAACCTTACAATTTCACAAGTTCAGCTACTCTAATTTCTTTCTTTCAATACTATAATGCTTAATGTTTTTGAAATTGCAGTACCCCATTATTATCTGGCTGATTTCATAATACATTCCTTTTCTTTCCTACAAATGTTGTATGTGTGGGTATTTTAGTTAAAAACAATTTTGGTTTAAAAATTTCATGACACCTTTTGAAGTATTGAGAGACAGATTTAAAAATTCACTGCTCTTAACTTCCTTTAAAAACTTTAAACAGAAATGTACTCAACACTTTTATACAAAACAGTGTTCTATCTAGTAGGTAATAGTAGAGTGAGGAGGGAAAGGGAAGGATACAAAGATCAGACACAAGGTCTCTGTTATCAAAGGAGCTTACCATTCAAAGTGGGTGATAGACATGTATACAAAGAAAATGTTCAATGACTGAGGTATTGGGAAGGGGTGAAGAGGGTTACAGATGGGGTCACGAGTGGGAAGACATGCCAAGTCTGAAAGGAGAAAGATTCAACATTTCAAATTGGAGCACTGCTATCATGCTGCAGATTTTAAATTACACTCCATTATCCTATTCACACCTATGTGCAAAAAGATATACATGCAGAGGTGCTAAATGCAGTTATCTAGGTTGCAATCTGTTTTCCAAGCCATGTACCTATCTAGGGTTCCCAGAGAGAACACTTTTTTTTCTAATTCACACAGTCTACTATTCTAATTAACACAAAGTCTACTAGTATATATGTGCTAGCAAGGATTCTGAGATATTTATTGTCTCCTATATTTCCTATACCAGCAATGCTACAATCTAAATGTGCATTAATAAAGGACAAGATAAGTAAATTATGGTACATCCATAGACAGAAATATCTATCTTGTAGGCATTAAAAAGAAACAAGCACCATAGTCTAGTTAATCATATTATGGCAATCAGATTTCAGTATTGATAATACACTACAGCTATGTAAGATATCACCAGTGAAGGAAGCTGGGCAATGGGTATACAGGATCTCTCTACTATTTTTTGCAACATCTTGTGAAACTATGATGATTTAAAAATAAAAAGTTAAAAGAAAAAGTAGAACTAGGCATTTCTAGGTGTGCTGATGTAGAAGTATCTCCAAGATTGACTCTTAGCTGCAAAAAGGTGTAGAAAAGCATGTATAGGACACTCACTACTCTTTGTGCAAAACAAAAGGGAATGTTTGTTTACACAAATGCTAGTATATGTATAGACTATCTCTGTACAGGGGTCCTCAAACTACAGCCCGCGGGCCACATGCAGCCCGCTGAAAACATTTATCCAGCCTGCCGGGTGTTTTTGCCGCCGCTGCCTATTGCTTAGCAGCCGACTAGTTTTTTTTTAAACTATAGTCCGCCCTCCAACGGTCTGAGGGACAGTGAACTGGCCCCCTGTTTAAAAAGTTTGAGGACCCCTGCACAAGAAACTGGTGGCAGCAATAGTTGCTTCTGGGAAGGGAACTGAATATCTGTGTGATAGGGGTGTGAGGGAGATCTAACTACATCTATTGTCCTCTTATGATGTTTAAATTTCATACTGAGAGCACATACTACCTCTTCAAAAACAGTTAATTTCAAGGGCAGATCCTGCAAGAAGGTTTTAAAGTATCCATACCATCTGGTGTATTCCCCTTCACCCAATTTAGAAGGCCCAGGGATTATGGGATGTGATTTAAAGATAGGTTCTTTCACTGATCCATCATTCTGGGTTCTCTTGCTAGGCTGTGATCTAGCTACTCAAAAGCAAGGGACCATAACATTAGCTGTACTGGGCACAATATCTGGCATATTAAGGGACATCAATTTTCTTGACTTATTATCTTGGCTCTTCCTTTCAAACTACTCTTAAAATCCAGAGCCAGAATGATTCTTTACCACTGATTCTACCCCTGGAACAATGTTTTAAAACTTGACTTCTTATTAGCATAAGTTGTTCCAGGTCAACAAATGTCTATCCCTAGATAGATGAAAGCTTATTCTAATGAAGGCAAGATTTTTTGTGGAAATATGGGTGATTTATAAATTTCCTTTTTATTTTAATATCTGTATGTCTGATGAATTCTTCAGTCATCTTAGCTAAAATCTCCCATCCATGCTCATCATTCACTAACTTCTATAGGTTTTATTTGTCCCTCTGTAAGACACTTATTTGCATTAGTTATCTCAGTGCATAACTTAGCTCTCTTCCTAAAGTATAAACTTCTTAAGGGCAGGAAAGCCTTACCTACCTCATTTTTCCCAAAGTAACCACTATCAAGGTCAATCATCTTTGAAGTCAATTCATTTAATTAACATTTCATAAATTAAAAACTAAACTTTTAAAATATAATTTAATTTATAATGGAACTAATTTGCTTAAAATACTATAAGGAGGTTTGTTGTGAGGGCAAATAAAAGACTCTTACAAGTATATATTCCAGAAAGAAATCATGCTATTATAATTAACAAGCCTCATCCTTTGTTCTGACTTCATGGAGGTGAAACCAGCATCTTCTTTATTTATATACTAGTGGCCCGGTGTACGAAATCCATGCACATTAAAAGGGAATTAATTAGAGTAAATATTTTAATATTGCTATTAGCCCTTTCTCTAGAATAGAAGTGAGACCCAGACCTGGCTGGCCCCACCCCATTGGGCTAGATCCAGACCTGGCTGGCCCTACCCCCATCAAGCCCCGCTGGGTGAAGGGCACGACCTGAGGTCCCCCAGCCCGGGCCAGGGGGTGCAGCCTGAGGTCCCCCAGCCCAGGCCAGGGAGATGCAGCCTCAGGTCCCCTGGCCCAGGGCGGGGTGTGTGGCATGAGGTCCCCTGGCCTGGGCCTGGACGGGGAGCATGCCTTGAAGTCCCCATCAAGCCCTGCCAGGCGAGAGTGCAGCCTGAGGTCCCCCGGCCCAGCACCAGGGTGGGGGATGTGGCCTGAGGTCCCCCAGCCTGAGCTGGGGCAAGGGGTGCACCTTGAGGTTCCCCGTCAAGCCCTGCAAGTGGGGGGTGCAGCCTGAGGTCCCGTCAATCTCTGCCAGGCAGGGGTGCAGCCTGAGGTCCCCCAACCTGGCGCTGGGGCGGGGAGCACGGCCTGAGGTCCCTGTCAAGCCCTGCCAGGTGGGGGGCGCAGCCTGAGGTCCCCCGTCAAGCCCTGCTGGGTGGGGGACATGGCCTGAGGTCCCCCAGCCTGGCTCCGGGGCAGGGGTCACGGCCTGAGGTCCCCCGGCCTGGTGCCAGGGCGGGGTTCATGGCCTAAGGTCCCCTGTCAATCCCCACCAGGCAGGGGGCACAGCCTCAGGTCCCCTGCCCTGGCCCAGCGCCACGCAGCCTCAGGTCCCTGCTGATTGCTCGTTAAGGTTCATTATGGAATCCCTGCCTCCACTGTGGGCGCAGCCATCTTGTGTTACAGAATCCCTGCCTCTGCGGTGGACACAGCCATCTTGTGTTACAGAATCCCTGCCTCCACTGTGGGCACAGCTATCTTGTGTTATGGAATCCCTGCCTCTACTGTGGGCGCATCCATCTTGACCATTATGGCGTGATGGTCAATTTGCATATTCCCTCTTTATTAGATAAGACTAGAGATATGATGCACGAATTCGTGCACCAGTGGGGTCCCAGGGGCCTGACCTGTGGGACCAGGTTGAAACCAGCTCTCCGACATCCCCTGAGGGGTCCCAGTTTGCGAGAGGGTGCAGGCCAGGCCGAGGGACCCCACTGTTGCATGATCGGGGCCGAGGAAGGACATGGGAGGTTGGCCGGCAGGGGAGGGACTGCAGGAGGGCTCCAGGGCATGTCTGGCCTATTGTGTTCAGTCTGGATAGGTCTGACCCCAGAAGCAAGCTAACCTACCAGTCAGAGCATCTGCCCCCTGGTGGTCAGTGAATGCCATAGTAACTGGTTGACTGTCTGCCCCCTGGTGGTCAGTGCACATTATAGCGAATGGTTGAGCGGCCTTAGCATATCAATAGCATATGACACTTTGATTGGTTGAATAGCCAACCAGTTGACCGGACACAGCATATTAGGCTTTTATTATATAGGATTAGAAGTGCATCCTTCCTCAACCATGTACAGTTTGTTTCTAAGTTGAACTGGTACTACAAAATTGCTAAACAAATGTTAAATAGGGAGACCAAGATCCCTAGAGAGAGAGAAAGATGGCAGTCCCTTCTGAGAGTACCAGTTCAATAGTTTCCTACTTACAAGGAATCCTGCTTTGTCTGCTGGACATCCCTGATCCTGAGAGCCATCCCCCAAAAGCAGTTCAGTCCTTGTTTCATGCTACTTGCAGCCAGTTCAAAATCCATTCAAAACTGTTCAGAGCTTTTAATCATTTTGTTTGCCATATTACTTCTTCCTCAAATAAACACAACTGAAAGCAAGTCAAATCACCAATATTATAATACAAGTTATAATGGAATTTATTATCTAGAACTTCGTTAATCTATTCTGTACTTAATTTGGTAAAGTTATGTAAATTCCAAAGAGTTAGGTCATATTAAACTTCCATTATAATCCTTCTTTCTTATTTTTAAAGTAAGTATTCATATAAAAGGTAATCTTTTTTCATCATATTACAACAACACTTCACACTTGTCCTTAACAGTAAGCCATGATAATGGCAGGAACCACATATTACCTATCTTTGAATCTCCCACAGTGCCTTGGACATAGTAAATTCTTAAGAAATATTTCTTTAAGTTAACTCTCTTAAGGATGCATTTAATCTGCATGGTGACAGATAACTCACTTCTAAAATTCAGAAATTTCTATAAAAATGATTCATCTTTTATTGATGTGTCACACTTATTTCAGAAACAAATATTTTTCCAGTCTCTTGAGGGACTCCACCTGAGCTAAAAACAACTTTCTGCGTAATAGATATACACATTTTGTGACAGATACTGTATATCAGACTGCGGTCTCTTAAAATTAGTTCTGGAAGAGAGGAAAGCAAGCTCAGAGAGAGATTTTTAACTGTCTTCAGTTCCTTGAGGTATGTGATAAAAT
>NW_005357414.1:1453469-1454059 GCF_000412655.1 Myotis brandtii | reverse complement strand
ATTATTAAATGTATTAATTTTAATATAAAAAATAAATATGTGTCATTAAATTCTTTTAGAAATGAGGAGAGATGTGTTATAAACAGCTTGAAAATTGAAATTATCATAGTGTTAGAAATCATACTAAGAAGAAATAGGCAAGACTTAAATTATCTTTGGTATAATTTTATCATGTTAAAAACTGGAAAAGAACAAATTCTTAATACATAAGAATGTTCTGAGAATTGATGATTATGATGATTATGATGGTTTTGTAGCATTTTATTAAGGTTGATCTAGAAAGAGCACAAAATATTCTATGTAGACAATATACTTGTACCTGTTTACAGTATATGACAGAAACTGTCAAATAAAACTTAACTTTGAAAATAATCTATAATCTCACTCCCAGAATCTAACCTGCATGTCAAAGCACTGAGATTTCTAAAGCTAACTACCAATTCTTTATTCTAGTTTGAGTCATTTTCTTAATGATTGCCCTGGAAATAATTAGCATATTGACCTTCAAAAAATTAGTTCAAATTAATACCAATTTTAGCTAAGTTTTAAATGTCAGATTTTCAATTTGTTTTAAAAAGTAATTTCTATCT
>NW_005357414.1:1433683-1453365 GCF_000412655.1 Myotis brandtii | reverse complement strand
TTATTTATTTATTTATAATAGCTTATTTAAAGTTTTATCTGGTAAGCGCAATATATGGGCTTCCTCGGGGACAGTTTCTATTGACTGCGTATTTACTTGTATACGTGCCATACTTACATATTTCTTTGATTGTATTTTTCTGCTGAAAATAGACATTTTAAATAGTATTATATAACAAGTTTGGAAATCAGATCCCTCCTCTCGGTTTGTTGTAGCTGTTGCTGTTTGTTTAGTGACTGCCCTGGACTAATTCCTGGACTATTCCCTGTCATGTGTGGCCACTTGAAGTCTCTGCTGTTAGCTTAGGGGTCAGCTAATGATTGGATAGAAATTTTGGAAAAAGTCTTTAACCAACAGATCTTTCACCCTTTGCCGAGGTAACCTAGGTGTGCTAGGGCATGCCTTATATTCTCCAGCAGTTTATAATACTGCTTTAGTCTTCATTTCCTGCTTCCATAGGTTCTCAAGGTCAGCCAGAGGTGAGCGAGTAGGGCCTTCTCAGGTCTTTCCTGGTCATGCACACAACTCTGCATCTGTGTGGGGTCTTCTAGATACCCAGGAATATCTTGGAGCTTTTCAAAACCCCTTATCTCATCCCCATATCCTCCTTTTAAGTTTTTTGGTCAGCCTCTTCTTTGACTCTCCTGGTATCTGTATCACTACCTCAGGCAGGTACAATGTCAAACAATTGCCCCTGGTTGTTTTGAACAAATGCCCCGAGGATAAGGCTCTTCCACTGAGCAAGAATAAACCAGGTCAAATAAATGCAAGCCTTGTGAATGGGATGGAGCTGCCAGGCAGGTCAAATAGTGAGAATTCTCTGGGGATAGGGATATTTGGGAAGCTTGACCCCTCCAGTGGTTGCTGCTTCCCATAACTACTGTGGGAGCAAGGTTGCTGGTTTCCTTGTGGAAAGGGAGATAGGACTGAGGCAAGTTAAAACACAACAAAGCTCACTGTTGTTACCAAAAATTAGCTA
The DNA here is from genome assembly GCF_000412655.1 of Myotis brandtii. Taxonomy (NCBI): domain Eukaryota; kingdom Metazoa; phylum Chordata; class Mammalia; order Chiroptera; family Vespertilionidae; genus Myotis; species Myotis brandtii. Next base: position 1,452,386 of record NW_005357414.1, on the reverse strand, counting down.
TTTTTAATACATAAATGCTCTCCAGGTTGTTGGAAGTCTTTGGTTAATTTCCAGAATTCTAAAAAAGTTGGTTTTGCAAATGTTTGCCAGTGTTCATGTTGCTTTTACAGAGGAGTAGATTTTCTGATGTGATTACTCCAATATTCTGGAAATTCCCACTTCGGTTTGAAAATCATTCTGGAATTGGTGTCTTCTAAAAGGACTGCAAACTTCAGTTCTTAAAATTGCTCAGAAAAAATACAAAAAAAATAATATGTGGAATCCCTGGTGATATCTACACATAAATTGGTAGGCTGAAGTATTCATGAAATTAGAAAAGAGAAAATATGATCAAGCCTAAATTTACAATCCATTGTACTTATGATAACTACAAGGAAATGAATGTGTTTTCTGATAACAGATTCAATAAAAAAAGCATTTATTGTTAACATTTGGCTGCATTTCAAGTATTTTAAAAATATACCTCTTTAAAAAAGATTCAGAAAATTTAATTTTAAATACAAGAACATGAGAGCATATGACTTATCTGAGTTGTGGTGGGACTGAAGGCATAGCATCTTGCTCGATGCCTAGAGTAATAACAGATGAAAGGTTACCAAGGAAAAGTTTCAATGTATTTCTTAGATGAAATGAGAAAGATGGTGATTATAAGCTCTAAGTCTTGATTTTAATAACGAATCATGAACATCAAAGTAAGAACATTTCAATAGAACATTTACTATTTTATCACACACAATTAATCATTCATTATAATGCTGCCAAACCAAAATACAAATTATGAAAAATTTTGACATTATTCTAATACTAATTTAGGAGATGTCAAACATATTATAAGTGGTTATTCATTTGGAGAGCTCTGGGGAGTCCTGAATGAGTTTAAGTCACAGGCATGATATGAAATAAACATGCTTATACCTTTGTGTGAGTAGGTGAGAGGGAAAAAGGTAGAAGGGGGGGGTGGAGAATGAACACACAATGCTTTCCATATAACTGCCCTGCCCCTCTTAAAGTAGCACTTAGAATTCCCTGAATTTGGAGGGGCACAGAGTTATTTTGCAAAAATGTTGAGAATCACTGACTTAATTGTAAAAACACTATAAGAGTGATTACAAAGTCATTAAGATCTTTTCTGAGAAAACCAATTTAAATTAAGCAGATCCTTGATATAGAGGACATCACTCAAAATAACAATAGTAGTCTCTGATATTTATACTATTATTCATTCAGAGTTTCACTGTTATATTCCATACATATTTTTAAAAACCAGCATGAGCATACAATAAAGTATATACCATGGTAAGTTTTCACTACTATGTATCTTTAGAATTCATGGACTTAAAATCTGCGATTTTAGGAATTTATGAGTAACCATTAAATTAAGGATTAAACAATTTTTCATTTTGCTGAGACATTAATGTGAAGAATTTGAATCTTGTGTAAAGGCTAATATATGTGAATAGGTTGCTAAGTTAGTAAGTCTATCCTTATCATCAACTATGCTCAGATGTTTTCTTTGCATTGTAAACTAAACAAGCACTCAGGAAGTGACAAATTGTTTTAAAAAATGCCTCCCCCCAATAAAGCAAATTTCTACTGCTGGTGATTAATATAAGGAAATGATAAAGAGTCGTAAAGCAGTGTTGGTTCTTAGCCAGATGATATTAATTTTGGATAAGTTAAAGACTAATGTGTTTAATTCAGCTTTGACTCAGATCTATGACATAAACAAGTCTGCCATAAAACATTTTATGATGGAAATTACATGCTAAATTATTATTTGTGCTTTCAGGATAATTTATAATCTCTTGGGTCAGGTTTCTTTAAATCTGTTTTTCTTCATCTAAATTATATTAATGTGAAAGTAGACACATCAAGAATTTCCATAAAAACAAATAAAGTATTCCTGTTGTTCACCAAATGTAGATATTCAGTGTGCTTGCTGAACCCCTAAAATCAATTCTAGGGCAACAGATTAAAAACTTCTGACTATAGAAATATTAGGAAAGAAAGGAGCATTTATTTAAACAGATAGGAACCTATAGTTTAAAACAAAACAGTAGAAAAAGAATAAATAAATATTACCAAATGGCCTTCCAAACATTCCAATCCCCTATAGGAATGGAATCATAGAGTAAAAGATAAGCAGGTGATTAAAGCTTATGCCATACCTCCTTGAGTGCCATAAAAACATGTTCTTACCCTCCTCCATACAGCTACATATAGCCAGGTCAGTCCCCAAATAACAAACATTATCAAATAAATCCACCAAGTAACTCCTGGTGTCTGTTATACACATGGAGGAAAAGATACCCAATTCCAGGTAAGGCACAAGAAGGAGCACAATGGAATATCTCACTTAATCTCTGCTTTAAAACCTCCTTTGAAAAACTTTTAGAAACCTTTGTGATCTAGCACTGCCCTGAATTCAAAATCAGGCCAGTTAAACAGTGTTTATACATTCCTGTAGATATTCAAACCCATTGTTTGAAAAAAATCTGGAAGTCATAAATTTACAACCTCTCAGCCCCCATCACTCCACCCGCTCCCCAAACTGGAACACTAGCAGAACCAGTAAATAACTTTCTAGATAATGCAAAGTGGGTAAACACTGCTAAAAAATAAGTGGTAAAAATTCTATAATGCAATTGTTACCAAGCCTTCGGATATCCAAGACTGCTGCTCTCAAAAATGTCAAAGCTCCAGAGAGAAATTATGTTCAGAAAGAGTAAGAGAAGCATATTCCTAGATTTATACTTCAATTTTGGAGTGGGAAAGATTGGGAGTCAAAAGTATTCAAATCAATATAACAATTTTGAGGACAGGAAAGTGAAGGTGGCCCTGCTGAGTTGGTGCAAATTAGTTAAGTTAGTAAAGAGTTAATGAATGTTTACTATAGAATAGTGAATATTTATAATCTTCATGAAAGTGAAAGGAAGCTTCAAGATTAAACCTCTCCTCTTCTGTAAAAACTGACCTGAATTTCTCTAGACTGAACTGAAATAGAGCAAAAGTTCTAAGAACAGCAGCCCAATGAAGAAGGGAACCAGGACCCTTTGGACCCACACCCATTTTTTTCACTTTAAAATGGGATTTGCTTGTTCTCTTGCCACAGCCAAACCGGAAAAACCACTGACTTTTTTTTTCCTTACTTGATTGTGCTCCACACTATAGAGGCCATTGCCTATTTAACAAGGCTATTGTTTGAAGCCTGTGAAAATGAAATGGGCCTCTAAACTGTTCAATCAGGTTTAAGCAAAATTGTCTCTCCTTATTCTAGTGAGGGCATTCACCTTTGTTCATAAAAATGTTAAGGATATTGAGAGTGATCAGGGACCTTAGTGTGGCCTGTCCTAAGAACCACTGGATTCCATTTGGCCTCCTACCCAATTATGGGGTAGGGGTCTACGATCATGGTGTTTACAGTTAACTGTACTGTATTATACATTTAACTAACACATTATACTTCTTCAAAAACTTTGATTCAAAAATATTTTATTACTATCATTGTCTTTTAACATCTGGCATTTCTTCACATCACTGTTGTAATATATAATTCAAAGTACATATTATTCATAATTCAAGGCTCTGATATGAGGGAGAGTTCATTTATTCATAAACAAAAACAGACTACACTGTTAATAAGCATTGTGCTAGTGTTGCTTTTTACTTCCTGAGTATACTGGCACAACTTTCGTGATTATGTGGCTAGAACTTGTCAGAGATTGGTCTCATAATTGGGAAATAATTTCCTCATATTCTGAAACATATTCTGGAGAATGAAAAAAGAAGAGTTACTAAAATAAAATTTACAGTGATCACAAAGAAACTCTCATTCACTGCTGATGGGAATGTAAACTGGTACAGCCACTATGGAAAACAGTATGGGAGTTCCTCAAATTTGAAAACATATATCTGCAAAGATAGATGCACCCCTATGTTCATTGCAGCATTGCTCATGGAAGACAGGGAAACAACTGAAGTGCCCTTCAGTAGATGATTGGACAAAGAAGATTTGTTACATATATGCAATGGCAATACTACTCAGCCATAAGGAAAGATGAAATACTGCCATTTACGACAACATGAATGGACCCTGAGAATATCATGCTAAGAGAAATAAGCCAGAAAAAATTAAAAACCATATTACTTCACTCATATGTGGGATATAAAACTGAAAGCAACAAGTGAACAAACAAGAAAAACAAACAAAAACTCACAGTCACAGACAACACTATGGTGGTTACCAGAGGGAAGGGGAGTGGAGGGTGGTAAAGGGTAAAGGGGATCAAATATATGGTGACTGAAGAAGATTTGATTTTGGGTGGTAAACACACAATGCATCAACAAAAGGCTGAGAATTTTTTCTTCAAAGGGTAATTGTTGTTCAACATAAAAATATGCAGTTTCATTGTAATTCAGGAAACTTTTTAGAATTTTGTTTAAGGATTTTGCTACTATAGTTTGTATCTTAGAGCAGTGGTTGGCAAAATGCGGCTCGCGAGCCACATGCGGCTCTTCGGCCCCTTGAGTGTGGCTCTTCCACAAAATACTGACTTCTGCGCATGGGCCACGAAGTTTCAATTGCACTGTACATGCGCGCCCACACGTGGTATTTTGTGGAAGAGCCACACTCAAGGGGCCAAAGAGCCGCATGTGGCTCAAGAGCCGCATGTGGCTCTCGAGCCGCAGTTTGCCGACCACTGTCTTAGAGCTGGAGCATTATTGAATAGGGCATGTTAAGAACTATAAGGAATATACTTATTAGACTAATCTATGTCTAAGCTAATTTAATAAATGATATCATTCAATAATTAATACTCAATCCTCCTATAATCATTGTAATTCCCAGTACCCACCTTATGTGGGTTACATTTGCAACATCGAAGTAAACTTTTTAAATTAATTTGGGGAGAAAAAGTGGTTTGAAGCCATTTATTTATATTATAGCAATTAGGGTAGTTCCATTTTTAAATTACATAATCTTTGTAGCTACTCAACTTTTCAAAATTCATGTTATATACACTGAAGTTTAGAAGAAGAAAAAAGAATACTGAGTATAGAAGACACTCAAGCAAAGGGTGATGTAATCAATGTTAATCTAACTGACTTATGCTGAATATCTATTGATGAATGAAAGCACTTTGTCTACACAGCAGACTCCTGCTTGTGTTATTTCTTGTCCAGGCTTCATGACATTCATGACATTAAAGGAGCTGCTGAGGCATAATTAACAGGATAAAAGAGAAACTTTACCAAGAAAGAAGCAATTCACAGGCCATTAATAGTTTAAAATTGTCACCTGGCAGACCTTCATTTCCCAATGCCTGAATTCTAGCAACAGTCTCCTGACAGGTGCCCTTTCTTGTTATGATCCTCCCACCCCCAATCTACCTTTGATTGGTACCCAGTGACTACTGTATAATGCTCCTTTTGACCTCTGTGTCTTTCAGTTGTTTCCTGTTTAGAATGCTTTATTCATCTATGAAAGGTGTACCCAGCCCAAATCCTATTTTGTCTATGGAGTCTTCATGTATAACTCCAGCCCACATTAGTCTTTGTCCAAACTGTTATAGACCTCATTGTCTCCATCACTCATTTTGCTATTAAATCATGTATGATCTCATTATTTGTTTCATGAATCTGGTCTCCTCAATGAGTGCAAGCTTTCTAAGGGCAGGCAGCATGGCTTATGCCTGTTTTACAGACATTTCACACATACCCAAAAAGTAGCCTAGCACAATGTTCCACCCATAACAGCTATATTACTTGTTGAACTGAAATATTAAAATTGACCATATTATGAAGAGCAGTACTAGCTTAGAATAAGAGATAGGTTTTGATGTAAAACACACCGTCTTAGGATAATGCTGGCAAATAAGTCTTGAAGCTTGAACGAATATTCATTTTTAAATGCCTATAAGCAAAGGGATAATCATGGTGGAAATTCTACTTTCCTCTTCAGAATTGCAAAACCATCCTCTCTAAATGGAAGCTTGAAACTGCTCCAAAATCCAAATTAATACATTAAAATTCAGTGATAATATGTCTACAGCTCTGCTAATGATAAAGAACCTCACAGTGGTTGTGCAGACAACAGGACAAATAACTTTCAAGACTCATGACTTGATCATATCTAATATTTCACATTTGTTACTACCACATTTAGATGTGAGCTTTTCATTAGAAGTGTGTACACTATAAGAAGCAATTTCGAGAATTACTTAACTAAAGTGGTTTATATATACACATATGGAATTAAAGGCTTTAGTTAAAATATCCCATTAGGAAAGGTGTCTTCCAATTTTTCACCTCTCTAGAAAACACATTTCCTCAGAAATATCAGGTATCAGGCTTAACTGTCAAAATTAATGTTCTCCTTTAATGCCTAGCTCCTTCTCCCTTTAAAAGTGGGTGAATAGGGCAAAGTTTCTACCTATCAAAGACATTTCCTTATATTATTAGAAAATTCATTAGAAAGCTCTAAAGAACAGAGGATGAGAATGACAACCTAAAAGGTAACCTAGAAAATCAAGTTCTTTTCAAATACAGGTATTTTAAGTAAATGATAACTGCCAGGTCAAATATTGAGATGCTACAAGTTTGAAACATTTTTTTTTAAATGGATACTTCTGACTTTATGTTTTTAATCTAGTCTATGCATAATTTTCAGTAAGTTTGGAAAAATAAATAATTCAAAGCGTAAAAAAAATAAATAAACCTCAAAGTTCTACTGTAATTAGGCTTTGTGCATCTCTAATACGTGTTTGTGAATGATCTTCCAGAAGACAATTTGACTTTGGGTGGTGGGCACACAAACAAATAATAATAATAATACATGTTTGTAAGGATAAATTTTAAAAGATTCTCAAAATTTCTATGAAAAAATAGTTGCTTAGGTAGTGCCACTATTATGTACCTTTATAAAACAAGCTAAACATGGTGTTTACAGTTAACGGTACTGTATTAAACACTTAAAAATTTGTTAAGAAGGTAGATCTCATGTTATTTTTTTTACCACAGTAAGTAAATAAACTTGCTAAAAGAAACATACATCTATATCAGCTATTTTTATCTCATGGCACACATAAGCTAATTACTAAAATTGTGTGGCACACCAAAAAAATATATTTTTTGCTGGTCAGACAAAAAAATAGGTATAATTTTTTCCCCCACCACCATTTATTTCCCCTCTATGCCCTCTCCTACCTCCACCCCTGCAATCAGCACTGTTGTCCATTTCCATGGGTTCTTTTTTTATTTTTTTGGTTCTTTTTCATTCAACCCCTCCACCCCTCAACCAGAGCTGTCTGCCTGTTCTCTATCTATGAGTCTGTCTCTAAAAATAGGTATTTTGATTCACTCACACTGGATGGCTATTGTGTTGGCTATTGTCATTTTTGTATTTGACAATCTAAGAGAAAAGAGGTCAGTGCCCCTGACTAAGTAGTCAGGTATTGCATGTTTTAAAACTTCTTTCAGCACATCTTGTGGCACACTGGTTGAAAACTGCTGATCTATATGATTAAAGAAAAACTGATTAACTAAAAATAGCTGATACTCCAGTTATCCGTGACAATGTAATTTGCAAATCAGATTGACTTATTAATTAACACTGGTGACAAAGTACAGAAAGATGCATATGCACAATGGGATGCATTCTTATGACTGCATTCTGCAATGAAAAACTATAGCTGGGTCTATCATTTAATATTACCTGTTCCATAATCTTTGTTATGGAGAATAACTGTAAACAAGCTATATAAAAGAAAGTTCATATATCTAAGTAGAGGTTATGAATACCTAAATACACAGGCCTAAAAATAAGATACATCTAATTACCTCAGGATTTATAACTATGCTCATAGACAAGAAAAAAAAATGTTAAAGGCTATTGACCAGAGTGTGGCTACATTTATCCATTTGGGGTATGCTTATGCTACTTGTTCCACAGCTCCCAAACTTACCTAGAGGTCTCATTCTGAGAACACTCTAGGAATGATTTTCAATGTGGTCTCTTGGAAGTCCTCAAGGGACCTATATGTGAGTGCTTTTATATTATTCAATTTAATGCTATGCATCTGTTTCTGATAGGAATATATTTTTAACAAGAGTGCCATGGCCATTGGTTCTAAAGGAGGAACATCTAGGTTTGTATAATGTAAAATATGCACTCCTACTCCAGACCATGCACTCAGTTTCCTTTTTCTGCCCTGAATCCTGGATTCACCTCACTTGACTATAATGTCATTTTTCTCCCTCCTTGATTCCCACATGCCCTCTATTCCTGCCTCCAGCCCTGTGTGACTGTTTCTCCACAGAGATAATGCATTCAGTGTGGAAGAGCAGATTTCTGGAAAACAACTTGCCAAACATGACAGTGGTTAGAGGAGTTTATAAAGTGAAGTATACCACAAACCATATATCACCTTATTAGTGTCAGAGAAATAGAAGTGGTATCGTTCCCATTTGTTCTTGTGAGGGTTTTTTGAACTGACAAGAATGTGGGGTACATAGATCCATGAACTGAACAAAAAAATTTTAACCAATGACTGCAGGGAATCTACTCCTAATATCAAAGTGCTATTCTACAAATTGTACCGGGACAATGTAGGGACAAGTTTTTTGTTTGTAATGGGAAATAAGCAAAACAAGCTTTTATTTGTTTGGTTGATTTAACTATGAGGAACTTCATGAAATGCACTAAGAGCAACACTCCAACATGGAAAAAAAGGCCAGAAGACTTCATAAGATTCTTCGCTAGTGAATAAATCATCAACACCATCTTCCACTTACCATATTTTAAAAAGGATGTAAAAAAGCACCCATCATCTTTCTAAACACTTACCTCACCGTTGTTCAAAATCAGGATACAGAGTATTTGTCTTACTACAATGATGTATATACTGAGGTCCAAGTTTCACCAGCTAATAATCTATTTGCACCCCAAACAGCCTATACCCAACTGTGTGGTTGTTAGGCTACATAAAGAATATTAAAATCACAGAGAAGAAGCACACTGATATGACTAGCACATGAGGATTTCTTTGAGGCTGACACAATGGGAACTCTAGGCTGACAGCAACAAGACCAGTTTTTCATAGATTCCATTCTATGAGAATGACTCAAAGGTCCACTAATGCCTGAAGCAAAGCACAGAATCTAGGACTACCACCTTGCAGCAATCCAAGATCTCAAGATAAGATATGTTACTAGAATTGCATGCCATATGCTTACAGAAAGTACATGGAATGGCAAGGCAAGCTATATAGACTGTCAGGTCAATCTCATTATTTTCCATTACTACAGATCTGGTCAGCATCTTCTGGCAGGATATTGTATAATACAGTCAACTGTAATCTCCCAGCACTGCATGTGGCTTTGGGTCACAGTGTGGATTATCTGTAAAATGAAAGAGATAGGGGAAAGGCGAGAATCATCAACACTATCACAGACCTTATTTTAAAAGCTAATATTAGTAGGCCTGGACTCAACAGAACTTTTCATATTTGCCCATCCACTGAAGATTGCAAAGATCATAAAGCAATATGGCTGATCCTTTACATTGATAACATCCTTCCTTCATTGTTGAGCAAAGCTGCAAAACAGAACCAGCTTGATTCTTTCCTTTCTAGGCTTGAGGACATGGGACCTAGAATCTACTACCAGACAGTACTTCCAATCTTTCATAAATATCCTTTAATCCAAAATCTGAAACTACAAGTTCCTGAGATGGTCCTCCGCGAGGCTCTATTTTGCTGAAGGCTGTGCTATGATACACACATAAGGAAATATAAGAAATGCTGACTGCTTTACAAATTGATAAGCCTGAAGACTGAGAAGATGTATAAACCTACAATAGGGAAAGCCAACATTCTGTCAGGTGTCTTTATTAGCAATACAAAGCTAAAATGTATCATTGATCTCCACCCATTTGAGCGGCTCAAAGTCACAACTGGGGAGGTGGGAAGGAGGCTGGAGCGATCCCGAGACCCACTAACTCAGCACAATAGCACTGTCACTGCTCTATGGTTCTGCTAATTGAAAAAAGAAGTAATATTGATAATTGCCAACACTTGAAATACACATATTAAGAAATCTGATTTCACTTGACCAACTATTTGTTTCTTGCTATTTCTCCTCCCCATCTGTCTTCCATCTTTTTTAATGGCACCATCATCCTCTTGGCTCCTCAGGCTTATAAACTATGAGTTATGCCCAAAGCCTCTCCCCCTTTCGCCTCCCCTAGCAATGGGAATTTGGCAGATTTTTTTTTTCTTCTGCAAAGCCTCTTTACTCATATGTAATCACCTAATTTCAGGTCCTCATCCAAAAGCTATCTCAGCTATCTTTATACTTCATCCAACATATCTCCTCTCCTTTCTCTCAAATTAGATACAGTTGGGAATAGGTGAGGAGAAAGGGGAGGTTCTTACACTTGTGATCAAATTTCATAGCCATTCCAACAGAGCTGTTGAACAAACTTTTTCTGAGCACAAGAATAGCTAGGCACAGAGCCAAAGGAAAAAAAAAAAGGTAATGATGGAAGCCAAAAACAGGTGAGCTGCAATCTTTCCATTCCTACACAAAACCTGGCCCTTCAGTGCAAGTTCCTACATATGCTGATAACTTTTTCCACTTCTTAATTTCATAACATTCCTATTTTCACAATTCTGCCCCTGGGTTGGCTTCCCCATTTTTTTCAATGACAGTTTTCCTACTGCCCTCATAAATTTAAGCCTAGCTAATCTCTACCTTGAGACTCTTCTTTCAATTCATCTTACATTCTAAAGAACTCTTCTACAAATGCTGTTCTCTTATTAATACAAAAAAACCCTATAATCTGATCGAATAGCTCTTATCCAGCTTTTCCAAAGTGTTCCAAAGACAAAAGGCTACTTTAATTTCCTTGAAGTTTTATGAGCTTAGCAAGGGGAGTGGTATGGAGAATGCTGAGAGTGCAAGTTGCTGACTAAAGACAGCTGCTGGGAATCCCCAATTACTGTGGCAAGGGGTGTGGTGGTGACAGCAACCGGTTTGAGAGCAACCAAGTAAGACTTCAAGATCTAGTGGTATATAGACTCTTCACCAATAATTTTTGTACCTTTGCCATTTAAAACCTTGGCTCAAAAGTTATCCTCTCAAAAGCCTTCTTCCTGACCACTCCTTTATTCAAGGTCATTAGCATGTTTATGTACAATATTTTTCATGTATTAAACTAATCTATAATTATTATATACTGTGTTGTAAGCATTTTAAGTGACTTTGATATTTGTATCATATCTTGAGCAACACTGTCAGCTCTGTGAGTATATAACTAGTTTTTCTATTTCTCTGGTGTCCAACCACGGAATTCAGCATAATGTATATGCTAAGAACAAAAAACAAACAAAAAAAAAGATAGCTTTTTTCCCAGTGACATATAATTTCCACTCAGCTATTCAACACTAACATTTTTAAGGTTGAGCAAGTTTGAAAGTATGGTACATTGAGGGCTGTAGAAAATACACCCACACTTGATAAAAAAAAAAGATGCCACTTAAGAGTTGGACTCAACATAAATTATGCTCCACCCAACCAACTATACTATTACATCATATTTCTTCCTTTAGACTCTTTTCTTTTTACTGCATAAGCTTGTGGCTCCATTTTGCTCTTAGCAACACTAACTTCAGAAGCTCAACTCTAAATAAGTTTACTGTTGGGAATCTACTCTTCCCATCTACACAACCAATGGCTTCCCACACTGTCTCCACTGTCCTGTGAGCAACTGCCCAGTTACTGTGTGGAAAGACAGCTTACACATTGAAAGTCCATTCTTGGCAGCCTCAGGCTTTTACTGTTGGTCCTCACTTATTTAGCTTAATTGATTCAGAACAGTATCAAAAAAAGACATTATTACATGAGTTCGAGGAAAAAAGGCCATTTAAGAAAATTTAAATTGTAAAAGCCCTGGTGATTGTACTGCTTTAAAACAGGCAAGCACGTGTGACATCTAGAGAACAGAATAATGCCCATTGAAATAAGGAACTCGTACTAATCTCATTGCACAAGTTTTAGTGTTTCACACATATACATTCTCAAAAAGTAAAATGGTCTATAAATGGGAAGCACAACTGACTTCAAAATTATAATCCATTACAGTAATAACTGATAGTGTTTTACACAAATATAATTTCAAAAAGTGTACAGTTTTTAAAGAAAACAATGTGAATGTTAGTATGTGTTTGTGATAAACAACTCATGCATGGGCTAACAGGGCATTTTTCACGTTCTCAGTCGTAGTCTTTCTTTCTATTGGACTTAAGAGATCCCAGCAGAGATTCTTTCTTAGTTGCCACTCACTAATTAGGACTTGAACACAGCAAAAACACAATTCATAAACAAGAAAATTATGAGCTACATTATTACTCCCTTTGGCCATATGGGAGAGAAGGTAAAATAAGCATCAAGTTTTTCTGTTTAACTAAATATACCTGGCCCTACATATACCTTTATTCACGGATATAAAAATAATTTGTAATTTATATTTCTACATCCTTTCATCCCAGTCGCTGATCCTTTTTACAGCACTAATGACAACTGGGCAGGGGGAGGGAGCATGCCTGCTTTCTTATCAGTAAGATAGGACAACAGATTGCCTTCTAATGGAAATCAACATGTTGGAAAACAACCCATACCTTCAAAAATGCTCAATTTTTCAGAAAATGTATTTTTTTAAAGAAAAAGTAGACATGACCATTTTGCTAGCATGGATAAGGAAATCTGTATAGCCTAGTAGCATCATCTGCAATAGACAGATACACCTTCCAGCTATTATGGTCAGTTTTCATAAAAAAAGACATCGTAGAAAAATAATAGCTTGTGTTTAAAATGATGATTTAATATCGCTTTGACCTGAGCTGCCTTATCATTTTTTTTTTACTAGTGTGCAATAGGATTGTTACTGTTTTGGTGAAACAAAGTACCTGCCTCACCTCCCTAACACAATGTAATTCCTACCAAGCACACTGAAAAACAGTAATTTGACTACTGTACCAAGATAAGAAAGAGTTAACTGTTCAAAATCCTGATCAAAGTCTCTAAACATCTGCATGGCCAGGAGATTTGTAAAAAAAAAAAAAGGCATTGTATTAATTGTAATGGAAAACCACACTTATTGATGTTTAATAGTAAAGTATCTTTTATGTGCTATGGTCTATACAAAATGTAGTATAAATGTAGTATTGCATTAACTTCAATGGTGGTAAGAAGATTAAAATTTCATGGAACATGACATGCAACACAGCATTAAAGATATAAGACTGAGCAATCCCAGTGCCTTTGCAGGATCCTTTTATATTTCTTTGTCAATAGGGTAAATTCTTAAAATACAATCCAGCATGCATAAGTGTAAGTAAAGCTTTCAAAATCTTAAAAAACATGTTATTTAGTAAGCTAATCATCAAAGCATTTTTATGGAAACAGAAGGGGGCTTTACTTATTAAAATCAATACAACTCACTGTAAGATAACATATTTGTGCTGTTTTTAACTCCTAAAATGTGCCCCTCACATTTAACAATATCTGGAAAAATATAAAATCATACTACCTACAGGTTTCCAAGTCAGTCTTCCCCCTCAGCAAAACATCCCAAGAACCCCAGATTCTTGTTATGATCAAGGCAGCGTTCAATATGACCGGTGCTAAATTAGAAAGAACATGATAAAGGATAGTGACATGGAAGCAGGAAGTTTCATACTGGAAAATGGCAGTGAAGATTACCATTACCTTCTCATGGCTCAAGTAGTATTCAGGTCCTCCCTACTCCCTAACCCAGAGGGGCTTAACACGTGGTCCTGGGAGCTGTAGCAGCAGTATCACCAGGGAACTTGTTAGAAATGTAAATTCACTGCCCCACCCCAGACCAACTGAATCAGAAACTCTGGGAATGGGGCCCAGCAATTTGTGTTTTAACAAGCACTACAGGAGATTAAGATGTATGTTAGAGAACCACTCCTCCTCAAACTTTAATGTGCCTAAGAATCACCTGGGGAGCTTGTTAAAATGCAGATTCTAACTCAGCAGGTCTGAGGTGGGGCCCGAGAGCCTCCATTTCCAACAAGTTCCCAGTTGATGTCTTCTGCAGACCACACTGCAAGTGTTTCCCAAACGGGCTGTTTAACAAAATTACCCAGCGTGCTCATAAAATATGGGTCCCCAGGCACCACCCCAGACCAAATTAATCTGAATCTCAGCAGAAAGGCTTATTCGAATAAAACCAGTATTCCAGTTCAGCTACATATTAAAATCAGCTGGGGAGCTTTTACTAGTAATAATCCTGATGCCCAGGCCCCATCTAAGTTCAATTAAACCAGAATCTCTGGGGTTGGGACCCAGGCATCCACATTTTAAAGAATTACCCAGTGATGCCCTAGTCAGTGATGGCGAACCTATGACACGCCTGTCAGAGGTGACACGCGAACTCATTTTTTGGGTTGATTTTTCTTTGTTAAATGGCATTTAAATATAAAAAGTAAGTATCAAAAATATGTCTTTGTTTTACTATGGTTGCAAATATCAAAAAATTTCTATATGTGACACGGCACCAGAGTTAAGTTAGGGTTTTTCAAAATGTTGGCACGCCGAGCTCAAAAGGTTCGCCATCACTACCTGGTTTGGCTCAGTGGATAGAGCGATGGCCTGTGGACCAAAGAGTCTCAGGTTCAATTATGGTCAAGGGCACATGCCTGGGTTGCAGGCTTGATCCCCAGTAGGGGGCATGCAGGAGGCAGGCGATCAATTATTCTCTCATCATTGATGTTTCTCTCTCTATCTCCCTTCCTCTCTGAAATCAATTAAAAAAATATAAAATATATATTTAAAAAATCAAGCTTAAAAAAACAAAATTCCCCAGTGATTCGACGTGCAGCCAAGATTGAGAATGACTGCTCTGAAGTCTAACTGGCTCAACACCTGGCACAGTGGATCCCTTTATAGTAGCAAATGGTTTCCTATAACATGGCTAACTAGGATCCCACATATAAATCCAAGAGCTTGACTTTTAATAGTTAAATGCACCTCAAGACATGTTTTTATCATGGCTTGAAAAAAAATGTGCCTGTTACAACTGTACAACTGAAATGAAGGCTTTAGTAATGCACAAATGTTACCTGTCTTCCATTAAACAAGTTTCCACTGCCCTCCCAAGCTCTAACTACTGTTGGCTCTCTGCAGTGAGGTAGGTGCTCCAAGAAACAGCAGCCATGGTAAGGAATTTGTATCCATACAGCCTGTTCATATACTGATATTCCCCCACCCCAATCCCAAAACACTGGAAATTTCTAACAACCTTTCAGAGTGGACAAATAACTGATGAATCTAGGACTTTTAAACCTATAAAAGGCAGATTTCATCAGTTACAGATTTTTCACAGAAAGGTCCTGGGAAGGGATGGAAAGGTGTGCTTTTACACATGAGAATCTCAAACTGTCAAAAGCAGGTCTTCTGGTGGACAGAGACAGGATCTGAAACACCACTGCTCATGATATGATACTAATAACTCTGAGGAGAAAAAAGCAATATGTCCATTTATGTCTTATGGCCCCCAGCACAAAGTCATACTAATAAGTACACAACGCTGTTAAATACAGGGTGGGACAAAAGTAGGTGTACAGTCATGAGTACACGAAAAACAGAGTTTATTCTTGTATTACTTATTAATTATTGTAGTATTTTCCATACAAACAACTGTAAACCTACTTTTGCCCCCCTGTATGTAAAACAGAAATAAAATGTGTGGTAGTTACTAAGGTACTGACTGTCAAGTGATTATAGCTATTTCACTCCCATAATCAAACACTGCTTTTAAGCAATTTTCCTGAATTTTACGCAGTACATTTCAAAAAGTGACTTTAAGATAAATGAAAAGAAGATGCAATCCTCTTTCCACTTAAGTGAACTTTCATTCTCCCCTTGGTCATGTTCAATGTCTTTTCTAAATTAGTTGTTCTGTAGAATACATGACACATTCAAGGACAGCTAAATGATAATAGTTACTATTCTTCCACTATCATTTCAACATATCCACAGAAATTGAAAGTGTGTCATATTTTTATGTTTATTTCCATGAAAAGAAATCCAGTGGATGGGGTATTAGAAGAGAAACAACACCTCAGTACATGTTCAAAGTGGCCACTGTTAAATTTTCTAAAGCATTTTCCATATGAACTGGTCAAGCTCTCTTTACTTTTAAAATTTGTGTTCCAGTCATTCAGTTAACCCAAACTCACTTTAAAATGTGTGAAAATAGCACCTCCTGAAAGTGTGTTCTCATATGCTTTGGAGCAATGGAGCATGAATAGTAAAACAGCCTTTGCCAAACTCATGTAACTAAACAAGTGAATTTTTGCAGTCCCATGACTTTGCAGAGCCAACCTATGTATCATCCCAGGACTGGCTCTAATACATCATAGACATCCAAGAGAAGGCAGAAGAGTCACAAATAAGTGAGTCACGCTAATAAATATTTCATCGTTTTGTTTTTACATGGCAGTCTTTTCAAAATGAATTTTACTTCTTAACCAAAAAAACAAATTGGCTAAGTAAAGGTGTGGCTTTAGGACTTAAGTTCCTAGAATAAAAACTATGAAATTTATAAAGATATTTATTTGACAGTGTCAGTCTGGATGCCATTTCATGCATTTCTCATGAACCAATGCCCAAAGATGAACAAAGTCTGAAAGAAAATGCACAGACCACAGAGGAGTCATACAAACTTAAATACATTTAAAATATCAAAGTCAAAGAAAACAAACAATGCAAAATTACAATTTCCAGGACACTTTATTGTAATTTCCACTTTACACATTAAGTTAATATTTTTAGTCTAGGCATAAGTGTTTGTACTTATTCAGTAGCAGTATAATCCCCCTAATCTCACAAAGTGAAAAAAAAAGAAGTTATAAAAAATATCCATTCAGGTATTTATGATATGGGGACAGGGGGCACTTAACTAGCAAAAGGGTTGATACTTTTCAGTATAAATTTATCTGAAAATTTTCTCTATTATTTTTCTTGTTGATGTTAAGTACTCATAATAAAAACAATCTCCCTCTTTGTTGTTCTGCCCTTCCTTGGGCTTTACATTCTGTCTAGCATTTAACTCAAAAAGTCAGGTTACAATCAGTTTACACATTTTTAAAAAAAACCATATGCCCCATCTCCCACACATCCAAATGGACACGGATCAGAAGTAGCCTGGCTTTTAGCTGTAATAGAGCTATTTTAAACAATTTCAACCACACACTTAAACGGTAAAATAACTAAAAGTACAAAACCAAAGGAAACCATAAAAATTTCTACACACTGTTGGGATTACCTATTTCTCAAATCCTCAAGTCTAACATAGATTTCTTAAAAGTGAAATCGACACAAAAGCGAATGTACGCTTAATGTACAAACTGACAGTAGCTCTATAGGGACAGCTCTCTTTGAATGAGCTATATTACTCAGACGGTGGAATGAAAAAAAAAAGTCTCACTCCTCAAATGTGAGAGAGCTGGCGGTGTGCTTCGAAACACATTTTAATGGGTTTGTTCGGATAAAAATAGGTAGTAAGAGAAAATGTGATTTTTAAAAACCTCCTCCCTCCCCAGGACACAAGGAAACCCAAATGAAAATATGGGAACCTCATAAGCTCCGGTGCTAAGTTCCATCACTAACAGAAAAGAAGTTGGATAGTTGCTATTTTTTCACCCTTCAACGGGCTAGAAACTCTCCTTGTGCGAGGCGGGAATGCTGGCGGGACTTTCACGGGGGTGGGGGAGGTAATGGAAACCAAAGTGAGGAGAGGTCAACACCTTGAGTAATCCAGATCTCCAAATCCCAGGCGATGGGGAGCGGGGTGGCGAAAGAGAGAAGGGTCAAAACTCCTCGAAGTTATTGCAAAAAGAAATCGAACACCTCTGGGAGCCAGTGAGCTGTCTCTTGCAGCAGCAGCCTGCTCCAAGTGTGGGGTGCTTCCTTTGGAGGGCAGAAAGCGCGGGGTGCCCTGACTTAGGTCTAGTGGATCCGGGGACCAGGGTAGCGAGAGGGGACAGGAGCAGCCGCCGGCTGGGAGGCAGGCTCATGCCTCGTACTTTACCTCAACTATGAGCCCCATCCCGAGCGCAAGGGAGAGGGCGGCGGAGGACAGGTACTCACTAGGGCTCGTTGGTGAACCGGGGAGTCCGGGGCTGCTGGTATCCGTACAGGTGACAGTAGAGTACATCGAAGCAGAAGCAGCACATCTCCGCTGACACCACCATCTTCCGGGAGCTGGGCGATGAGGACGAGGCGGCGGACGACGAGGAGGGCGAGGAAGAGGTGGCGGCAGCCGGGGTGGAAAGTAGGGTCCCCACTCCGCAGCTCGGAGGTGGCGACAGGGAAATCCCCCCGCCGCCGCCTCCGCAGCCCTGGGGGGGAGAGAGGGTACAGCCGCTGCCGCTACCTCCCCCAGTGAGACCTCCCAGCCCGTTGAGCCGCGTACCGGCGCCTCCTAGTCCCAGCTCCCCAGCTCGACACTGGCTCTCTCCGCTGCAGTGGAAGGAGGAGGCGCCACCACCGCCACCCGAGCCAGAGGGGGGCGAACTGGACAGTTTCTGCTTCTTCACCCCGCAGCAACCCGCCGCCATCTTGGAACAGTCTCCCCCACGCAGCGCTTCCGACCCATAAGTGGGCGAGCTGG
>NW_005357414.1:1415182-1433380 GCF_000412655.1 Myotis brandtii | reverse complement strand
CACTAGATAGGAAGGAGGGAAGGGAAACTAATTGGGGGGCGGGGGGCAGCGGGGGAGAAGAAAGTCCGAAGTAAGTATCCAAGTCCCAAAGCACAGCTCGATGACCAGAGCTGCACATGGTGTTAGTGATACTTGAGCCGAGTTACTTGGAACCTGAGCCATCGGCCTCAAATAAGCTGGTTGCTGAACTACTGGAGTGTGAGCAAGCAGGTGCTCAGAGCTCCACACCTGAGGCCGCTCCTATACTGGTAAAGTGGGCACAAAGCATCGGGGAAATGGCCACACTGCTATCGCTTTAATACCAATCTAAGCATGCACCGGGCGTTTTCCAAAAGTATGGTAAAAGAGCAATACTGTTTCCTTTCCCTATGGACAAATATGCAAGCCCAATTGAATCTATATATCCACTACTCGTTCCCCAACTATCTCTACTTGCCCCATGAAAATGTTTAGAAGCAAAAAGTAAAGTCCTAACCAACACATCACTTGTTCAAAGATGCTAACTGTGCTCTGGAACCTGCGGTGGTGGGTTATGGGTGTGTGTGTGTGTGTGTGTGTGTGTGTGTGTGTGTGTGTGTCTTGGAAACAAAGCAAGAGAAATATGTCTTTGGTCAGCACAGACCTTACAGGTAAATAGGGCAAGTACTATAATGAGTCACAAGTTGAAAGATTTTGTTCAGGAATATTATTACATAGTATTCACTACTATTAATTTTTAAAATTTCTCAAAGAATGCTTGAGTGGATGAAGAGTCATATAATTAAGTAGGTCCCATTCTGAGCACCTAAGACAATCAAATGTTAAAATTCATAGAAATGAATTTGATAGAAACAGAAAGTATAAGTCATTTCATCATCTGTACACCATGCTAAAACATCTAGACAAATGAGGTATCTGTATATTTGGAGACATCATATAATTGATTGATTCAGTTGCTTTTGAGCTAAAAGTGTGGAATCTTGAAAACAGCTAAGGGCTACTCACTCCACTTAGGGGAAAAAAAGTTTATTCATTCAATAAATATTGAGCCTCTGTGCCATACTATGTTCACAACACTGTATTTATGTTGATATCCAGGAAGTATGCCTCCCACTCACAAAGAGTTTATGAATTAAGTCGTATCTCGGTACATAATTAGATAAATAGCTACTATTTATTGAGAATTTTGGGGGTGTCAAGTATCATGCCTCGTTTTACCCCCTAGCCCTTCAAAATAATATATTACCTCACTCGATGTTCACAGTAACCCTCCTTTGAGGTTGCTCATTTACAGAAAATTGAACCTTAGAAGCAACTTGTCCAACATCACACACCTAGAAAGTGACAGAGCCAGGATTTGAATACAAGCATGTCTGATTCCAAAAACCATGCCATTGTGCAAACTGCTTCTCATTATAGGACAGCAAAGGTAGTCGTGATGGATAGAAGATGGTGACATTAAACTACAGTGGGGGGGAACAGAGGTTAAACAAAAATAACTTGGTTTTTATGGAAAGATTTAGAAATACTAAAGTATGTTTCTAAGAAAGATTAAGAAACTCATTTTAAAAAGATTTTATGAAATAGATCAACTGTCTGGAATGGTTACATACAACCTAAAGACAAAAGAGATGGGTTAACTGTTTCTGATATGTGATCTCATCCTCTCTAATCTCATCATCACTGTTAGAACTATCCTGTTTGAGGAAAATAACAATTCCTTGTCAACCCCAAGTGGAGTAAAAAAAAATAATTATTTTTTGTCTATGTTGCAGAAGAGAAAGCAGAATGGTTTTTTAAAATGCTCCAAAAGATAAATATAAACAAACAAACTGAAATTCATATTTAACTCAAAAATAAAAATGTTCCACAGCAACTGGTACACTATTAGGGTGTTTTGTTTTTATTTTATACTTTACCTTTAACTATCAGAGCCTACCTTTTAATTTGTTTGAAACTAGGTTGAATACAATAACAGACAATAAGTACCAATTTACTCACCACTCCACTAAGAAGTACTAGTAAACAATTTTAGGGTAGAAAATCAATGCCATCTAATGACATAACACTACAGTATAG
Source organism: Myotis brandtii (assembly GCF_000412655.1). Classification (NCBI taxonomy): domain Eukaryota; kingdom Metazoa; phylum Chordata; class Mammalia; order Chiroptera; family Vespertilionidae; genus Myotis; species Myotis brandtii. Next base: position 1,431,322 of record NW_005357414.1, on the reverse strand, counting down.
TACAGGAAGCAAAGTGGTATGGCATAGATGGCTGCTTCTGCTAGGGGAATTTAGGAAAGCAGAATGTAATCTCCCAATTTAGAATTTGGCCAGTAGACAGGAGTCTAACGCCCTTACTCTTGTGAAAATAGCAAGGAATCTTTAATAAGCACCAGTAGTCATGTCCTTAGTTCTGCATTTTATCTAAAAGACAAAGCACTATTATGGCTATCATACCAGGCTAAGGGACTGATGCAATGGGAAACCCTAAAACAAGGACATCCCAGCTGAATTACAAAAACAGCTTTTCCCCTCAAGGATTTTAAAATCTAATTCCAAACCTTACATTCATAAAGGAAATAGACCTAAACATGGACATTGCAGAAAATAAATCATTACCTGATCACTAGGAGTTACTATCTGAAGTACTTTGTTGTTTTGGCTGGCTAAAGTGGGCTAGGGAGGAAGGGTGAACACTCCAAGCTTTTCCTCTGTGTTAACTTCTTCTGAGCCTGGCTCATCTCCCATACTAATTTTGTGCCTCAAGATGCTTTGCAAATGCCCTGGCACGTACTGGTGGTGGTGGTGGTAATGCCTTCTTTTAGCCTTTGAGGAAATGCCTCTCCTGGCTTTGTTTTCTTGCAAAGTCACAGCATAGAAATAAATATATTCATTCAAACAACAATGAAATTCACAAATCCAATTCTGTGAAAATGTGTTTGTTTTTTTACATCTACACAAAATGTACACTGGAGAGGAAAATTGGTCTTGCTCAAGATTCTTTCTACTTGAAGTGTAAGGGTCAAAGTATGGTAGAGCACATGTGTTTCTACCCGCTACTGATACTGGAGTGCATTGATAATACTCTCCCGAGGAAACGTTAAGGTGCCTTCTGCTTTTTGTAACTGACTGTCAAGCTGGGAGCTAAAGATTCCACATTTCCTTTAAATGAAAAAAACTAAATAGGCCATAGTCTCTTTGTCAACAGAGCACATTTGAACTGTAAGCATTTCTGCTTCTGCCTCTAAATTGCTATGAACTAACTTTTGTTTAAAACTGTGAAAAGCAACTTGAACAAAAGTTATACAGACAAGTTGCTAGGTGGTAAAACTAGAAATGGAATTAAATCTAATAGTTACTGGTTGTTTTATCAATACCTCAATTTCTTCTCATGTTTACAATATCTTTCATTTCAGAAAAATATATTTTGATAAGGTGCAGAACACTGTTAATATTGAAAAATTATTTTTTTTAGGTTCCTGGGGGTGTGGGTGACATGAGGAATGTTCACATAGTTCAATGAAAAGAAACTTCCATTTATGCCCAAACAGTGTTATTTTTATCCTCTGTCATTAAACTTTCTCAACTGTCATCCTTGAACAACTGCAGAATATAATATTATTAGCTCCCACTTTGATCTAACTTTGTACACATATAACACATGGTTGTGGTGGTGGAGGTGGCCATCAGTTCCCTTTATCATTTGCATGAATATGAGAATAAATACTGAAATTCTTTACCTTCTTTTCAATCCAAATTGACAAATAAGCTTTTCTTTTCCTGATTACAAAACAGATCCTTCCCACCTGAATCCTTTCTTTATCTAATAAACACATTAATAAGCAAAGTACCATCATCTACTATGGACTGTTTTCTAGTTGTTTCATTTATATATTCTGTCAATTGGAGAGCAAACTAATTGAATATCTTTTACTACCTATTTCCTTGAGTCAAAGTTATATAAACTCAATGAGACTTACGCTAATATCTATGCTGTATGTGGAAGAATTAATAAAGCTAGCTAGTTGTGGATTGGAAAGGAAAATTTTTTAGGGAGGATATAAAATGAATATTATTTTGGGCAGTTAGAGGAATCGTGAGCAAACAAAACCTGAAGGTGTCTACTACAGTTTCGAGAATAATTACTTGACTATTTTTCTTATTTATCTTTTCCTTTAAGACTTCATCTACTATCCTCTGCATGTAATGTGGTGTGAAAATGTCTATATTATAATGTTCCTCTCCTTCAAATCCTATCTAATAAAGAGGGAATATGCTAATTGACCCTCAAACCATCAAAAAGATGGCGGCGCCCACAGCCAATAAGGAGGGAATATGCTAATTGCTGCTCCACCCTCAAAGATGGCAGTGCCCACAGCCACAAGATGGTGGTGCCCAATCCCCTCAGCCCTGCCGGGGCGCCTGCCTCCTGAGTCCCCAAGTCCCCTCAGACCCCAGCTGCCCAGGGCTGGCCTGAGGTGCAGGCAAGCCTCAGCTGTCAGCTGCCCAGCTGCCCAGGGCCAGCTCAAGGCACAGGCAAGCCTCGGATGACGGCTGCCCAGCAGCCCAGGGCCGGCCTGAGGCACAGGTAACCAGGGCCAGCCGAGGCTTGCACTGCCAGCAGTGGCAGCAGCAGAGGTGTGATGGGGGCATCGCCTTCCCCTGATCCCCGGGTCACTTCCCGCCCCTGAGGGCTCCCGGACTGTGAGAGGGGAAGGCCAGGCTGAGGGACGCCCCCTAGAGTGCATGAATTTTCATGCACCGGGTCTCTAGTGTAATTATAAACCTATAGTTCTTTTTCTATAGCATATCGTGTTCTGGAGCACGTGTTCCAGTTGCCTGGAGATACAGGTTGGACAGAGTGAAGATTAACATTGTCAATTAAAATTTAAAAATGTGTTCTGAATTAAAAGTCTCTTGTGCAAATACAGGTTTTCCCCATTATCTGAACTAGAGCATTTCTATGAAAACTTTTGTAAGCATAAGTTGTGAAAAGCAAAGTAATTACTATTAAATTATATGGAAAAGTTTTTGAGCATTCCCAGATCCAAAAAATATTGTACCAAATGATACCAAATAAACCATAAAAGTCAAAATAATACTAACATATATTTGTTCAGTGTTAACAAAAAAAGAATGATGCAATAAATACACAGGATGCTTTCTACACCCATCAATCCACTCAAGCAATAGACTTCACTTTATGCATTACTGCATGCTGACTAAAAGAGACTACTTTGCTACTAGCAGAACCACGTTCAGTTCTTTTTTTAAAATATATTTTTTATTTTGATAGTATTGCAAATATTTCCCATTTTATCCCCTTTTTCCTCCTCCTCCCAGGCTCTACACACCCCCCAGGGCTTCACCAACCTAATGCCCGTGTCCATGGGCTATGCATATAAGTATATAAGTTCTTTGATTAATCTCTTCTGGTCCCTCCAACCCCACATCGAGGCATGTCAGTTGGTTCCATGCCTCCCTGCTTCAGGTTTTATTTTGTTGGTTAATTCCTTTTGTTCATTAGATTCCCCAAATAAATGAGATCATGTGATATTTGTCTTTCTCAGTTCGGCTTATTCCACCTAGCATAATCTTTTCCAGGTCCATCCATGCTGTCCCAAAGGGTAAGAGATCCCTCTTTTTTACAGCTGCATAGTATTCCATAATGTAAATATCCCACAGTTTTTCTATCCACTCATCTACTGATGGGCACTTGGGTTGTTTCCAAATCTTAGCTATTGCAAATAACGCTGCTATGAACATAGGGGTGTATATATTCTTTCTGGGTGTGTTGGTGGGGTTTTTAGGATATATTCCCAGAAGTGGGATCACTGGGTCAAATGGAAGTTTCATTTTTAATTTTTTGAGGAAAATCCATACTGTTTCCAGCCTATTACTGGCACAAGAACAGGAATATAGACCAATGGATCAGAACAGAGACCCTAGAAATTGACCCACATCATTATGGTCAATTAATATTTGAAAAAGGAGGCAAGAACATGCAATGGAGTAAAGACAGTCTCTTCAACAAATGGTGCTGGGAAAACTGGACAGACACATGCAAAAAGATGAAACTAAACCACCAACTTACACCACACACAATAATAAATTCAAAGTGGATAAAAGACTTAAATGTAAGACATGAAGCCATCAAAATCTTAGAAAAAAACAGGCAGTAAAATCTCAGACATCTCACATAGCAATATGTCTCCTAAGGCAGAGGAAACTAAGAAGAGAATAAAAAAAAATGGGACTACATCAAAATAAAAAGCTTCTGCACAGCAAAAGAAACCACCATCAAATTTAAAAGGGAACCAACTGAATGGGAGAACATATTTGCCAATGTTACATCTGAAAAGGGGTCAATATCCAAAATATATAAAGTACTCATACAACTCAACAAAAAGAAGACAAACAACCCAATTTAAAAAATGGTCAGAAGACCTGAATAGACATTTCTCCAAAGAGCATATACAAATGGCCAAGAGACACGTGAAAAAATGCTCAGTCACTAATCATCAGAGAAATGCAAATTAAAACCACAATGAGATATCACCTCACACCTGTCAGAACAGCTATCATCAAAAATTCAACAGAAAAGTGCTGGCGAGGATGTGGAGAAAAGGAAACACTAGTTCACTGCTGGTGGGAATGCAGATTGGTGCAGCCACTGTGGAAAACAGTATGGAGTTTCCTAAAAAAATTAAAAATGGAACTTCTGTTTGACCCATATTCAGTTCTACACTAAGCATAACACCCTTATGAGCTCTCTTAGATTTTGCTGATACCTTAGGTCCTAAGGCTTAGGATATGTATCTTGCTAACGGATGCACAGAATAAATTGAGATTAAATACAAATGCTCACAGACACATTTCAAATTTATGATGGATTGATGCTAAAAAGCTGAGTGTAGTTCCCAAAGAAGAACTGGGCAGTACCATTCTGGCTGCTTGGGGTGCGCACTGCCTCCATAATGGCTGCTCCAAAACAAACGCTGAACTCTATTATCACATTTGACTTTTTTTGTAAAAGTGAAAATCCTCTTCAGATTTCTTTCTGTTAGTAAAAGTAGGTACTAATGTAGGTCTTTTGTAAAAGCACAGTGGCTTAATGTGAACTTTCAAAAGTGGGGAGACCTGTATTCAATCTAAAGTTTAAACTCATTTATGGCAGTAAGTGAACCCTATAACCTCTGCTAGATCCTAGTTTAAGTCTATCTCATTTTGCCTCACTCTACCCACTGCTTATATATCCACAATGTATGGCTCATTCTCTCATTGTGGCTATGTGCAAAGATTATGTCAAAAAGTTCAGATGTCTCTTCCTACTTACTGTCCAGCTCCTAGTGGCCCTCTAACCCTATAGCCTTCAGCCATATCCTTCATTCAGCCCTTGACTTTGGAAATATTCACCCCATGCCGCAGCAACTGCCTGGCAGATTTGCTGCCTTTTAATCCTTAGCTGCCTTCTGTCTGCATCCTCCACAGGTTCCTCAAAGGGATTTCTGGATTTCCTTGCCACTTGATGGGCCACTCTCTAACTAAAACTTCCATTCTGTCATTTCTATTGCAGATGAGTCAGGGTGGCATATGGCTTTTCTAAGGACTTAAATTTTCTCATGCTACACCCTACTTTATGATTCCATAAAAATTCTCTGTTTCTTCATTTTATTGTGACACTAGAGGCCTGGTGCATGAAATTCATGCATGGGGGGGGGGATCCCCTCAGCCCAGCCTGCACCCTCTCTGATCCGGGACTGCTCGGGAGATCGGGCCTAAACCAGCAGTCGGACATCCCTCTCACAATCTGGGACCGCTGGCTCCTAACTGCTCACTTGCCTGCCTGCCTGGTCACCCTCAACTGCCCCCACACCAGCCTGGTCACCCCATGCAGCCTGCCAGCCTACTGTTCGGTTGTTACTGTTACTTTGACGGTGACCCAGATAATTTGTATATTCCTCTATTATTAGTATAGATAATTCACAAAGCATACAGCCCACCTATATAAATGTTTCTATTCAATGGGTTTTAGTATATTCACAGAGTTGCACAACCACCAACATAATTTTGGAACACTTTCATGACCCCAAAAAGAAGACCCATACTCATTAGCAGTCACTTTTCATCCCCCACCTTCACTTCAGCCTGTGGCAACTAATAATCTACTTTTTGTTTTTATAGATTTGCGTATTCTGGACATTTCAAATAAACAAAATCATATGTGTTCTTTTGTGTCTGCCTTATTTCATTTAGCATAATGTTTGCAAGATCCCTGCATGATGTAGCATATATCAGTTCTTCATTCTTTTTTTGGCTGAATAATAGTCCATTATATCAGTGGTTCTCAACCTTGGCTGCACATTAGAATCACCTGGGAATCTTTTTAAAATCCTGATTTCTGGGCCTCATCCTCCAGAAATTCTGTTTCTTTGTTACTAATGTTGCCCCACCCCACAACAAAGAAACAGAATTTCTGGAGGATGAGGCCCAGAAATCAGGATTTTAAAAAGATTCCCAGGTGATTCTAATGTGCAGCCAAGGTTGAGAACCACTGCATTATATGAATACTAGTGACTCAGTGCATGGATTCATGCACATTGAAAGGAAATTAATTAGAAGGTGGCTGGTGGGGCGGGACTGGGCGAGATGGGCTGGACACACCCTGGAGCCAACCTCCCGAGGTCCCTCCTAGGCCAGCCGCACCTGGGGTGGCACCGTGGCTCAAAGGGCGTCTGCAGAGTGAGTGGGGTCCCTACGGCAGGTAGGGTCCATCGGCCTGGCCTGCAGGGATCAGACTGAAGCTGGCTCTCTGACATCCCCCAAGGTGTCCGAGGTGTGAGAGGGCATGCTGCAAAGTTGCTGTCACAGAGGGTGTGGAACACAAACTCAAGTGTAAACCAGATTCAGAGCCAACAGTGCCCCAGCAACAACATAACCCATGGCCGAAGGTGGAATCACGCGGCCCCATGAGAAATCAGGCTCCCTCCTCTCTGGTTTCAGGATGTGTCACCTGAGAACCTCCACTGCCAAGTCACACTGGCTCAGCAGCTCCTGCATTGAGCGTCTGCCCCCTGGTTGTCAGTGTGCATCATAGCAACCGGTCGGACATACACTTAGCTTATTAGCCTTTTATATATATATAGATACTACATTTTGTTTATCCATTCATTAATTGATTGACATTTGAGTTGTTTCCACCTTTTGATTATCATGAACAGTGCTGCAATGAATATTGTGTACAAGTATTTTTAATGGATGTACAATTTAATTTCTCTTGGTGGGATTTCTGAGTTATATGATAACTCCATATTTAACCTTTTGAGGAAATGCTAGATTGTTTCCCAACTGGCTGCATTATTTTATTTTTATTAAATACATTTTTATTGATTTCAGAGAGGAAGGGAGAGGGAGAGAGATAGAAACATCATTGATGAGAAAGAATTATCGATCATCTGCCTCCTGCATGCCCCCTACTGAGCATCAAGCCCACAAGCCAGGCATGTGCCCTGACTGGGAATCGAACTGTGACCTCCTGGTTCATAGGTTGTTGCTCAACCACTTAGCCACACTGGCTGGGCTGCATTATTTTAAAATGCCATCTGGAGTGCATGAGGATTCCAATTCTTTTGCATCTTTGCCAACACATATTTTTATCTTTAAAAAAAGTATTGTAGCCATCCTAGTGGGTATGAAGTGGTATTTCCCAGTTTTGATTTACGTTTCACTAATGACTAACAATGTTGAACATCTTTTCATGTGCTTATCAGCCATTCATATACCTTTTTTGGAGAAATGTTTATTCAAATCCTTTGCCCATTTTAAAATTGAATTATTTGTCTTATTCGATCGAAGGAATTTATATTCTGGATACTAGTCCCATATCAGACATATTATTTTCAAATATTTTATTTCATTCTGTGGGTTGCCTTTTTACTTTCTTAATAATATCCTTTGAAGCAAAAATAATTTAATTTCAATATAGTCCAATTTATCATTTTTTCTTTTGTTGTTTAAACTTTGGGTATTATATCTAAGAATCCATTGCCAAATACAAGGTCATAAAGAGTTACACCTATGCTTCCTGTGTTATTTTTTGCACATAGTGTGAGGAAAGGGTCCAAATTCATTATTTTCCATGTGGATATCCAGTCATCCCAGCAACATTTGTTGAAGACTTCTTTCCTCATTGAAATGTCTTGCCACTCTTTTCAAAAAACCAATAAAAAATAAATTTTTAGGGCTTATTTATGGACCCTCAATTCTATGCCATTGATCTATAGTGTATCCTTGTGCCAGCACCACATTGTCTCCATTACTATAGCTTTGTTGTGATTTTTGAAACTGGGAAGTGTGAGTCCTCTAAATTGGTTCTTCTTTTTAAAGATTTTTTTTTAGCTATTTTGGGACCCTTACATTTCCATATTATTTCAGAGTAATCTTGTAAATTTCTCCGAAGAAGCCAGCTGTGATTTTGATTGAGGTTGCATTGAATGTAGATCAATTTGAGGTGTATTAACATCATAACAATATGATCTTCCGATCCATGAGCATGGGATTTCTCTCCAATCATTAAGGTCTATTTTAATTTCTTTCAATAATGTTTTGTAGTTTTCAGAGTATAATTTTGCACTAATTTCATTAAATTTATTTCTAAGTATTTATTCCTTTGATGCTATTGTAGATGGAATTATTAATTTCAGTTTTTGGATTTTTCATTGTATAGAAACATAACTGATTTTTGTATATTGATCTTCTATCCTGTAACCTGGCTGAACTTGTTTGTTAGTTCTAATCATTTTTTTAAAAATTTGATTGCTTAGTATTTTCTATATAAAATAGCCCACCCTCCTTATCCATATTTTCACTTTCTAAAGTTTCAGTTACCAGTGGTCAACTGTGGATCAAAAATATTAAATTGGAAAATTACAGAAATAAACAATTCAAGGTTTTAAATAGTGTGCCATTCTGAGTTGCATGGTGAAATATTGCACCATCCTGCTCTGTCCCACCTGGTATATCCCTTTGTTCAGAGTATCAATGCTGTAGATGCTACCCACCCATTAGTCACTTAGTATTTATCTAGATTATCAGATTGGCTGCTGTATCACAGTGCTTGTGCTCAAGTAACCCTTATTTTACTTTAAAATGTCCACAAAAGCCCTAGCAGGTTTGGCTCGGTGGATAGAGCATTGGTTTGTGTACTGAAGTGTCCTGGGTTTCATTCTGGTCAAGAGCACATGCCCAGGTTGCAGGCTCTATCCCCAATAGGGGGCATGCAGGAGGCAACTGACCAATGATTTTTATGGTTGATGTTCTATCTCTCCCTCTACCTTCCTTTCTGAAATTAATAAAAATATATATTTTTAAAATGTCCACAAAACAAGAGTAGTAATGCTAGCACCTCTGATATGCCTAAGAAAATCCTTAAAGTGTTTCCTGTAAGTGAAAAGGTAGCATGTATAGGAAAAAACATATTGTACAGAGGACCCTATATACCAGTGATGGCGAACCTTTTGGCTTGGTGTGTCAGCATTTTGAAAAACCCTAACTTAACTCTGGTGCCGTGTCACATATAGAAATTTTTTGATATTTGCAACCATAGTAAAACAAAGATTTATATTTTTGATATTTATTTTATATATTTAAATGCCATTTAACAAAGAAAAATCAACCAAAAAAATGAGTTCGTGTGTCACCTCTGACACGCGTGTCATAGGTTTGCCATCACTGCTTTATACACTATGAAACTATCAATGTTTTCAGGCATCCACTGATAGTTGGATTGTCTTGGAATGTATCCCCAGCAGATAAGGAAGGAATACTGTATAAGATTATGTCATCTGCAAATATCTACACTAATAAAAGAGAAACATGTAAATTAACCATCACTCTGCCACTCCACTACACCCATCAGCCAATCAGGAGCAAGTATGCAAATTAACCCAACTAAGATGGTGGTGGCCATGGAGCAGGAGCGAGCAGGAGGCTTGGTTTGCCCCGGGCGATAGAGGAAGCCAAGCTTCCCGCTTGCCCTGGCAGGCCCTGGGCTCTGATCAAGGCTACAAAGTTTCAATTATAGAAGATAAATAAATCCCAGATACCTGCTTCCAGCCCGCCCTGGCCTGAGCTTGGGTAGGGGCTTTCCACTCAAGGAGGCACTGAAAAAAAAAGAAAATAAGGAGAGGCTGGGAGCTTGGGTCGCCGGGGGGGCGTGGCCAGCCTGAAAACAGCCACCAGCCCCTCACCCAAGCTGGCCAGGCACACCAGTGGGGACCCCCAGCCTGAAGGGGTTGTGGCCAGCCTGAAAATGGCCCTCAGCCCCTCATCCAGGTTGGCCACACCCCCATGGGGTGAGAGTCCCCATTGGGGCTGGCCCCCACCCATGCACCAGGCCTCTATCTATACTAATAAAAGGGTAATATGCTAGTTAGACTGGGAGACCTTCCAGGAGAACTTCCGGACGTTCTTCTGGACAAAGCCATGGTGGCGGGGCCGAGGTAGAGGCGGTTAGAGGCCAAGAGGGGAGGGCAGTTGTGGGTGATCAGGCTGGTGAGGGTCGGGGCCATTGGGGACAAGCAGGCCATCAGTGGGGGTCAATTGGAGGTGATCAGGACAGTGGGGGGGGCAGTTTGGAGTGAGCAGGCCAGCAGTGGGGGTAGTTGGGGGTGATCAGGCTGGTGGGGGGCATTTGGGGGCAAGCAGGCCGGCAGCGGGGGGCAGTTGGGGGTGAGCAAGCCGGCAGGCAGAGTGGTTAGAGGAAATCAGGCAGGCAGGCAGGCAGGTGAGTGGTTAGGAGCCAGCAGTCCCAGATTGTGAGAGGGATTTCCGACTGCCGGTTTAGGCCTGATCCCTGTAAACTGGCAGTAGGACATCCTTCAAGGGGTCCCAGATTGGAGAGGGTGCAAGCCGGGCTGAAGGACAACCCCCACCCCCCGCACGAATTTTGTGCACTGGGCCACTAGTATATAAATATATTTTACTTCTTCCTTTTTAATCTGGAAACCCTTTATTTCTTTTTGTTGTCTAATTGTTTTGGCTAAAACCTCCAGTATGATGTTGACTAAAATTGGTGACAGCAGATATCCCTGTCTTGTTCCAGATCTCAGGAGGAAAGCTTTTAGTCTTTCCTCATTAAGTATGATGTTAGCTATGGTTTTTCATAGATGGCCTTTATTAGGTTGAGGAAGTTCTGTTCTATTTCTAGTTTGGTAAGTGGCTTTTTTCCATGAATTGTTAGATTTTGTCAAATGCTTTTTCTGTGTCTGATGAAAGGATCATGTGGGGTTTTTTGCCTTTTATGCTCTTGATGTGGTGTATTACATTAATCAAATTTTGGTTGTTAAACCACCTTCCATTCAATCCTGGGCTGAATCCCATTTGGTCATGTTGCAAAATTTTTTAAAATGTTGACAGGTCAATCAGCTAGCATTTTGTTGAGAATGTTTATATCTATATTCATAAGAAATATTGTTTTAAGTTTTCTTGTGTGTGTGTTGTTTTTTTTAACATATTTATTGATTTTTTTACAGAGAGGAAGAGAGAGGGATAGAGAGTTAGAAACATCGATGAGAGAGAAACATCGATCAGCTGCCTCCTGCACACCTCCTACTGGGAATGTGCCCGCAACTAAGGTACATGCCCTTGACCGGAATCGAACCTGGGACCTTTCAGTCCACAGGCCGACACTCTATCCACTGAGCCAAACTGGTTAGGGCATGTTTTTTTTTTTCTTGTTGTTTTTGTCTGGTTTTGGTTTCAGGATAATGAGTTGGGACTTTTCTTCCTCTTCTGCATTTTGGACAAGTTTGAGAAAAATTGGGAATTAATTATTCTTTAAAAGTGTCATAGAGTTCACCAGTGAAGCCATCTGATCCTAGGCTCTTCTTTATTGGGAGATTTTAAAAAAAATTACTGACTCAATCTTGTTACTTGTTATATGTGGTATGATTTGCATTATTTTGAGTCAGTTTTTGTAGATTGTGTGTTTATAGGAATTTGTCCATATCAACTAGATTATCTAATTTGTTGGCATATAATTTGTTTATAATATTCTTTTCTAATTTTCATTTCTGTAAATTCTGTAATAATATTCCCTCTTTCATTTTTTAAAATTAAATTTATTGGAGTAACATTGGTTAATAAGATCATGTAGGTTTCAAGTGTACATTTCTATGATACATTATCTGTATATTGCATTGTGTGACACTACACAAAGTGTAATCATCTTCCATCACCATACATTTGACCCCCTTCACCCTTTATACTTTTGATTTTAGTAATTTGAGTTTTCTCTTTTTTTCTTGGCCAGTCTAACTTACGGAACAGACAATTTTGCAATTTTTTACAAAGAACCAACTTTTGTTTCATTAATTTTATCTATTGTTTTTCTATTTTCCATTTCATTTATTTCTGCTGTAATCTTTATTATTTAATTTCCTATGTTTTCCTTGGTTTTTGTTTGCCCTTCTAGTTTTTTAAGGTGGAAGGTTAGGTTATTGATTTGAGATAATTCTTCTTTTTTAATACAGTTATTACAGCTATAAAATTTCTCACCAAGCACTGCTTTAGCTGCATCCCATAAGTTTGGTATGTTGCAGTTTTGCTTTCATTCATTTCAAATATTTTCTAATTTATCTTGTGATTTTTTTCTTTGAACCATCAGTTACTTATAAGTGTTTTGTTTATTTTCCACATATTTGTGATTTTCCCAAATATTATTCTGTTATTTGTTTTTACTTTCATTTCCTCCTGAGAGAGAATATACCTTATATGATTTCAAGAATTTTAAATGTTTTAAGGCTTATTTTTTTGGTTTAGCATATAGTCTGTCCTGGAGAATGTTCCACATGCACTTGAAAAGATTATGTATTCTATTGTTATTGGGTGGGATGCTCTATAGATGTATGTTAGGTTTAGTTATTGTATAGTATTGTTCAACTTTTCTATTTACTTATTGCAGAGCGAGAGTGGCTCACACATCCCAAAATAAAGAATCTGGCTTTTATGCAAAGAGCCAAAATAGGAAGCCATTGAAGGATTCAGTCAGACCAGTCAGGAAACTTTTATAATCTCGGATAGGCCTGAACCTATGTAGTAGCAGTCATGATGAACTGAAGGGAGACATTCTACATAAACTTTAGAGATAGAGTAAATAAGACTTACTTATAGATATGTTGTTGAGGTGAGGAAAAGAAAGGAATTAAGTATGATGCCTAGATTTCTGGTTTAAGTAACTGATTAAGTGTTGGTGACATATTAAGATGGGGAATATAGGGACAGGAGCTGGTTTGGGGGATATCAGGAGTCTTTGACATAATAAGTTTACAGTAAGGTATCTGATAGTTATCCAAATGGAGATGTGAAGTAGAGAGTCTAACATGCATATTATGACCTCAAATGAGAGTCTTTAATAGAGAAATAAATTTGGGAGTTATCAGCATATAGGTGGTAGTAGAAGCCATGGTCTGGATGAGATGACATAGAAAGAAATATAAAGAAAAAAGAGAAGGCCCAGGATTGAGTCCTATTGTACACAATAGTAGAAAAAATTTTCAAAGGACACTAAACAAAAGCAGCCAGTAAGGTGGGTGTGGGAGTGGGAGATCAGCCGTGCTGTATCACAATATCCAAAAAAGAAAATATTTTAAGGTAAAGGGAATGATTAACTATGTCAAATACTGCTGGAAGTTCAAGTAAGATATAAATAGAGAAGTGTATATTGGATTTGGCAGTATGAAGTGTGCTTGTTACAATTACATGAGTAGTCTAATTGAAGTGGAGAGGCCATAAACCAGGTGAGAGTGAATTGAAAAGTGAATAGGTAGATGAGGAATTGAAGATAGGTTAGACCCGTGGTCGGTAAACCGCGCCTCATGAGCCACATGTGGCTCTTTGGCCCCTTGAGTGTGGCTCTTCCACAAAATACCACGTGTGGGCACGCACGCACGTACAGTGCGATTGAAACTTCGTGGCCCATGCGCAGAAGTCGGTATTTTGTGGAAGAGCCGGTATTTTGTGGAAGAGCCACACTCAAGGGGCCAAAGAGCCACATGTGGCTCACGAGCCGCAGTTTGCCAACCACGGGGTTAGACAGACAATTCTGTTGAAACATTTGGCTCCCAAGAGGAACAGAGAAATGAGGGGATAGCCAAAGAAGAATATTGGGTCAAATAAGGGCTTTTCATTCATTATGAGTAGTTTCTAGAGCTACTGTAAGTAGTTGTAATTATTATTAGTATGAGAATTGAGATTCCAAAATGGCAGCAGAGTAACTGGAAGGTACACTGATACTCTCCCAGGACCAAACTGTGAATACAACTAAAATACAGAAGAACCACCATGAAAAATCAACTAAGGAGTAACTGGAAAGAACCCTGATAACCAAGAATGGAAAGTGGTGACCTCACAGAGTTGAATAGGAAGTGTGAACTCACAAAAGGGCTACCCGGGTTCCAACAGACACCAGCTGAAGTCCCAGAGGGATATCTCAGCTGTTGGGGGTTCCCACTGAGAACTCTGGGGTCTAAACCCCAAGCTGGGCTCCCCAGCACAGAACACCAGAACTGAGAAAGGTGCCCACATAACATCTGGCTGTGAAAAGCAGCAGGGTTTCTGTCTGCCAGCAAGAGATGGCAGGAAATGCAGGCACCCACTTAAAGGGCCAATGCACAAAATTTCATATGTAGTTACTCAGCTGGGACACCCACAGAGGGAGGGCAAAGTGGACTGAAGATGTGTGAGGAGAGTCCAGGGTTGGGGGCTTTGGGGTTGGAGTTTGGAGGACAGCCTCCCCAGTTTCCTGTGCTGAGCCATTCCCTCACACTGTGGAAGAGGTCTTTTTCCTGCTGGTGTTTTCTATCCAGGCAGTTTTTGCCTGGGGGAAGGGAGTTGACCCACCCTATGAGAAGACCACTTGCCACACCCTGTGGTCAATAACCTGAGACTAATCAAGGCTGATGACAATTAAACTGCAGGCAGAGGAGGATCTCTGTAGGTTTTGAGTCTTTGCCTGATATTCTGAGCCTAGGACTAGGAAAAGCAGACCCTGATGCACATCTTGGCACCTAGCCCCAGCAGAGGGAGCCACAAGGTGTTGAGGGCTGATAGCTCCAAACAGAGTACTCACGGAAAGTGACAAACAGCTTCTGACATTGAGATTGGTAGTCGTAGCAGATCTACTTAATGCACAGGCACAAACCCAAGCACAAAGCCAAAATGGGGAGACAAAAAAAGCCTGAAATGAAGAACAAGAGAATTCTCCAGAAGAAGAGCTAAATGAAATGGAGATAAGAATTTTATCAGACATAGCATTCAGAATAAAGATGGCAAAGATGCTCAAAAGCATGAGAAAAGATATAGGAACTATGAAAAATGGCATAGCACTGATAAAGAACACAGTGAAGGAATACACAGCAGATAAAGAGAAACCTAGGATTAGATCAGTGAATTAAAAGATGGCAGAAAAAATCAGAAACCAAAAAGAGCAAACAATCAAAAAACAGGAAGACAGCTTAAGGGAGCTGTGGGACAACAGGAAACATAGCAATATTTGCATAATAGGTGTGCCAGGAGGGGAAAGAGTGAGCAAGGTTTAGATAATGTGTTTGAAGAAATAATGGCAGAAAACTTTCCTAACCTGGTGAAGGAAAAAGTCACACAAGATCAGGAGGTACAGAGAGCCCCAAACAAGAAGAACCCAAACAGGCCCACACCCAGACACATCATAATTAAAATGCCAAAAATTACAGACAGAGAATCTTAAAGACAGCAAGAGAAAAGCAATTTGTTACCTACAAAGGAGGTAACCATAAGGCTGTCATCTGATGTCCCATCAGAAACTCTACAGGCCAGAAGAGAATGGCATGAAGTATTCAAGGTAATGAAAAGCAAGGATCTGAAACCAAACTAACTATATCCAGCAAAGCTGTCATTCAAAATAGATGGTGAAATAAAGAACTTCCCAGAATAAAAAGGCTAAAGGAGTTTATCACCACCAAACCAGCACTGCAAGAAATGCTAAAGGGACTGCTGTAATAATAATAAGAAATAGAGAGAGAGAGATAGGAACACAGGCATAAAGGTTTAAAATGGCAATAAGTAAGTCCCTATCAATAATACCCTTAAATGTAAACGGATGAAATGCTCCAATCAAATGACATAGGGTAGATTAATGGATACAACAGCATGACCCAAATATGTGCTATCTACAAGAGATGCACCTGAGAACAAAAGACTCACACAGGATGAGAGTGAAGGGAAGGAAAAAATTTTTCCTGCAAATGGAAACGAAAAAAATCTGGGGTAGCAATACTCATATCTAACAAAATAGACTTCAAAATGAAGGCCATCACAAGAGACAATAAAGGTCATACATAACAC
>NW_005357414.1:1410763-1415058 GCF_000412655.1 Myotis brandtii | reverse complement strand
ATATATGCACCCAATATAGGAGCACCCAAATATATTACTAAAACTTCAGGAGGACTTTAAGGGAAAGATTGACAGCAATAGAGTCATAATTAAGGACTTTAACACCTCACTGATTTCACTGGATAGATCCTCCAGACAAAAAAATTAATAAGGAAACAGAGACTCTAAATGACACACTGAATCAGATGGATTTAACTGACATTTATAGAACATTTTACCCCAAAGCTGCATAATATACATTCTTCTCAAGTGCACATGGGTTATTCTCAAAGATAGACCACAGGTTAGGACACTAAACAAGTTTCTACAAGTTCAAGAAGACAGAAATCATATCAAGTATCTTCTCACATCACAAAGGAATGAAATTAGAAATCAGCTATGATAAAAACACCCCAAAACATTCAAACACATGGAAGCAAAATAGCATGTTATTAAACAATCAATGGGTTGCCAATGAGATCAAGAAAGAAATCAAAAATTTCCTGGAAACAAATGAAAATGAGCACACAACAACCCCAAATCTTTTGGATACAGCAAAAGCAGTCTTGAGAGGGAAGTTCATGGCACTACAGGCCTACCTGAAAAAAAAACAAGAAGAAAAATTAATAATAAATGAGTTAACCACACAACTCAAAGAATTAGAAAGAGAACAAGAAGAAAATCCCAGAGGAAGTAGAATGGAGGAAATAATAATAAAGATGAGAGCATAAATAAATGACATAGAGGCCAGAGAAACAGTACAAAAAATCAATGAAACCAAGAGCTGGTTCTTTGAAACTAGGGAGAAAATAAACAAATGGGACTACATCAAAATAAAAAGCTTCTGCACAGCAAAAGAAACCATCAATAAAACAACAAGAGAGCCCACTGCATGGGAGAACATTTTTGCCAAAGTTATCTCTGATAAGGGCCTAATCTCCAAAATTTACAGGGAACTAATACAACTTAACAAAAGGAAGATAAACAATCCAATCAAAAAATGGGCAAAGGACCTCAATAGACACATTTCAAAAGAGGACCTACAGAAGGCCAAGAGACATATGAAAACATGCTCAAAGTCACTAATCATCTGAGAGACACAAATCAAACTGACAATGAGCTGCCATCTCACACCTGTCAGAATGGCTATCATCAACAGCTCAACCAACGACAAGTGCTGGCGAGGATGTGGAGAAAAAGGAACTCTCTTGCACTGCTGTTGGGAATGCAGACTGGTGGAACCATTGTGGAAAACAGTATGAAGTTTCCTCAAAAAATTAAAAATGGAGCTCCCATTTGACCCAGTAATCCCACTTTTAGGAATATATGCCAAAAAATCAGAAATACCAATCAGAAAGGATATATGCACCCCTATGTTCATAGCAGCACAATTCACCATAGCTAAGATTTGGAAACAGCCTAAGTGCCCATCAGCAAATGAGTGGATTAAAAAATGGTGGTACATCTACACAATGGAATACTATGCTGCTGTAAAAAAGAAGGAATTCTTACCATTTGCAACAGCATAGATGTACCTGGAGAGCATTATGCTAAGCGAAATAAGCCAGTCAGAGAAAGATAAATATCACATGATCTCACTCATTTATGGAATATAATGAACAACATAAACTGATGAACAAAAATAGAGCCAGAGAAAAACAATATTTTAGAATATAATAGAAGTAATCCTGTTATTTGCAGATTTTTAATATTTCCTATAATTTTTGTGATATTATACTATGTTAGTACAGTTTTGGTAATATATTTAAAATCTTTTTTCTTGAATATTAATTTTATTGCATGTAATATTATATTTAAAATAATTTTTCTAGAAATATTAATGTTTATTGCATGTAACATTATTATACTTAAAATCATTTTTATTGAAATATTTTAAAAAGAAGCAGAAATAAAAAGAATAAAGGGGTGAGAGAAGTAGACAGTTGTGGGGCAAAGAGGAAGGATGTGCATTTTATAAACCAGCCTTGGGGTTCTAGTAGAATTTTGATGTGATGTTTTTACTCCTTTAGCAAAAGTTTGCTCACCAGAATCACAATAAGACCTTGCAGTTTCTTTGTACATATTTTGTTTGAGGCTGTAGCAAACCTTTCTCTCAGACCTTGAGCACAGCAGCTATTCATTCATTGTGCAACTTCAAACAAATTACTTAACCTCAATTTCCTTATATTTGAATAGCATATTAGTATGAACCTCATAAAATTATTGTAAAGATTAAATAATGTGTGTACCATGCTTAAAATAGTGCCTATATTAAGGTAGACAAGCATTTGTCAAGCATCCACTGTGTTCCTGGCCCCATAATAGGGATGTAGGGATGAGTAAGGTGCTTCCTATCCTGTCAGGCAAGCATGTAAAACTCAAAGGCTAACAAGGGCCAAATAAACAAGGTTTAAGTTCATGTGGGCTGCAAAAAAACAAAAGCTTCAATTTTCATAGAAATGTAGGTTTATTTCCATAGAGACAAGCTAAGATTTGGAAACAGCCTAAGTGCCCATCAGCAAATGAGTGGATTAAAAAATGGTGGTACATCTACACAATGGAATACTATGCTGCTGTAAAAAAGAAGGAATTCTTACCATTTGCAACAGCATAGATGTACCTGGAGAGCATTATGCTAAGCGAAATAAGCCAGTCAGAGAAAGATAAATATCACATGATCTCACTCATTTATGGAATATAATGAACAACATAAACTGATGAACAAAAATAGAGCCAGAGAAAAACAATATTTTAGAATATAATAGAAGTAATCCTGTTATTTGCAGATTTTTAATATTTCCTATAATTTTTGTGATATTATACTATGTTAGTACAGTTTTGGTAATATATTTAAAATCTTTTTTCTTGAATATTAATTTTATTGCATGTAATATTATATTTAAAATAATTTTTCTAGAAATATTAATGTTTATTGCATGTAACATTATTATACTTAAAATCATTTTTATTGAAATATTTTAAAAAGAAGCAGAAATAAAAAGAATAAAGGGGTGAGAGAAGTAGACAGTTGTGGGGCAAAGAGGAAGGATGTGCATTTTATAAACCAGCCTTGGGGTTCTAGTAGAATTTTGATGTGATGTTTTTACTCCTTTAGCAAAAGTTTGCTCACCAGAATCACAATAAGACCTTGCAGTTTCTTTGTACATATTTTGTTTGAGGCTGTAGCAAACCTTTCTCTCAGACCTTGAGCACAGCAGCTATTCATTCATTGTGCAACTTCAAACAAATTACTTAACCTCAATTTCCTTATATTTGAATAGCATATTAGTATGAACCTCATAAAATTATTGTAAAGATTAAATAATGTGTGTACCATGCTTAAAATAGTGCCTATATTAAGGTAGACAAGCATTTGTCAAGCATCCACTGTGTTCCTGGCCCCATAATAGGGATGTAGGGATGAGTAAGGTGCTTCCTATCCTGTCAGGCAAGCATGTAAAACTCAAAGGCTAACAAGGGCCAAATAAACAAGGTTTAAGTTCATGTGGGCTGCAAAAAAACAAAAGCTTCAATTTTCATAGAAATGTAGGTTTATTTCCATAGAGACATGCTGAATACAAAGGGCTGAAATAAATGTCATTGTTAACATAAAATAATAGAACATTTTAATAAAAATTAATATTTTTCTTAAACATTAACTTACCAGACACTGAATAACTGCACAAATTAGTAAGTGTAATACAAATAAACCTATTTTTCTTGTTCTACAAAAGCGAAATAATTCCTGTTGCACACACCAAACAAGTCTGTACAAGATTAATGACGTGGCAATCGGATGCTAAAATATTTGCTGCTAGTATTAGTGGATAGAAATGGTCCACCTGAGCCTAAAGTGCATAAGGGAAATGAATGCAACACGATTATAGTAATCAGTCATTAGTGAATGTTGTAGTTCGTTATTAATAACTAGAGGCCCGATGCACAAAATTCATGCAAGAGTAGGTCTTCCTTCCCCCAGCTGCCAGCACCGGCCTCCCTCTGGCACCCGGGACCCAGGCTGTCTTCCCTCCAGTCCTGGCTTCAGCCGGAATGATGTCTGGTCTAATAAGCATATTACCTAGCTGCCAGCACCGGCCTCCCTCTGGCACCCGGGACCCAGGCTGTCTTCCCTCCAGTCCTGGCTTCAGCCGGAATGATGTCTGGTCTAATAAGCATATTACCTTTTTATTATTATAGATTATGTATAACAGGATATTGTAAAAATTAAGTTATGAATTTTTTATTAAAATGTTTCTTACATACTGTTATATTGGCTGGGCCACAAAAATATTTATTGTGGGCTGCATGCAGCCAGC
>NW_005357414.1:1402721-1409449 GCF_000412655.1 Myotis brandtii | reverse complement strand
CATGATGTTTCTATCTCTCTCTCCCTCTCCCTTCCTTTGTGAAATCAATAAAAATATATTTTAAAAAATATATAATTAAGCAATCCATTTTAGCAACCCATTTACATCACAACACATTTTAACAACTCCCTTATATGAACACACGCTAAATATTTTCTTCATTTAGAACTGTTTCACATATAAAATTTTTATTAAAATTCCTCCTTCCTTTGTGAAATCAATAAAAATATATTTTAAAAAATATATAATTAAGCAATCCATTTTAGCAACCCATTTACATGGTCACACATTTTAACAACTCCCTTATATGAACACACGCTAAATATTTTCTTCATTTAGAACTGTTTCACATATAAAATTTTTAACATTAAAATTCCATGCTAATCAAAAACTCCAATCTATTCCCCTCTTACTACCTTACTCCTATGTAAATTGCTTTGTGATCTCATATCTTTGTGACCTCATGTCCATAGAACCATTACTATTTTCCAATCTTCCCGACATCTTCTCCTCGCCCCCCTCTACTGCATCCCCTTTCAGCTTGATCCCCATTATAAATCATTTTGACCACACTTTTACTAGCTTCCTCAATCCACTTATACCTATTAGCTTCGACCACCCCTGTTCTGCCAACCTCTCATCCTGAATCAACTTCATCATGTTTTCTTTCCTTCTATTTTCTTTGGGTTTATTTTGTTGTTCTTTTTCAGATTCTTAAGATAGATACCTAACTCCTTCATTTTCATCCTTTATTTCTTTTCAAATATTTCAAGCTATAGCTTTCCCTCTACATAGTGCTTTAGTTGCATCCCACAAGTTTTATATGTAGTATTATCATTTTAATTCAGTTCAAAATATTGTATAATTTCCAATATTTCTTTTTTGACCCATTTTTTAAGGTATGTTTTTAAATTTTAAAGTATATGTGGTTTTTCTAGTTATCATCTTGTTGATTTCTAGCTTAATTGCAATGTGATTTTAGAATGTCATTTGTATTATTTTAATCCTTTGCTCTACAACTTAATATATTATCATATCAGTTACTTAACCATTTTTGATGATTGCTCTATGTGGGCTTGAAAAGAATATGTATTCTTCAATTATTGGGTTCAGTGTTCTATACAGTATTAAATCAATTTTGCTGTGTTGTTCAAATCTTGTCAATATGTATTGTGTTTTTTTATCTATTTGTTCTATCAATTATGAGGAAAGGTATATTAAAATATCTTATTATGATATGGACTTGTCTATTTCTCCTAAGGCTATTCATGTAAATCTAACAATCCTGCTGGGGGTTTGTATTTTTATAAAAAAGAAAAGACCTTCTATATCTTTAGTAGTGCTTTTTTGCCTCAAAATCTATTTTGTCTGATACTAATATAGTAGTACTAGCTTTCTTTTGGTTAGTATTTGTGTGAAGTGTCTTTTTTCATTATTTTACTGTCAGTCTTTCTGTATTTTATGTTTTAAATGTGGCTATTGAAATGGCATATGGTTGGAGTTTTACAATTGAGTCTGACTATATTTTAATACAAGCCCTTAGTCCATTTTTATTTAAGTATGGTTACTTATATATTTGTAGTAAAAGCTATCTCATTTGAACTTCCTATTTGTCTTACATATGGTGCCTTGTTTTGCTGTGTGCTTAGTGATTTTTAATTAGATCTCCTTATTTCTTTGAAAATTTGTTTGTGGAGATATTTTGAGGTTTAGAATGATGGTGGGTTATTGCGGAGAAGATTTGCATTCTGACCGGTGACTGGTGATGCTACCATTCTGGCTCTACTTTAAACTAAATTCAAAGCTTGAGGTATTTTGGAGCACCTGGTAATGTGAATTTAAGCTACAAATTATTATTAGACAAGGTTGTATTTACAACTTCTCAGGCAGATGCCTCCTCCTCCACTCAGTACCATCATCTTAGTGTGTGTGTGTGTGTGTGTGTGTGTGTGTGTGTGTGTGTGTGTGTGTGTGTGTAGAGGGTTATTTCTCATTTGCTGGCACACTGATGACTTTCCTTGTCATTCCAGGTTTATCTGGGGAGGAACCTTATTAGACTCCCCACCTTGAGTGGGCCCTTGACTTTGTTTTCACATCGCTTATAGCTCATTTCCTGAAGTTTAAATTAAGTTCAGCAAATGTTCTCAAAGAAGTAACTTCATCAATCTGCCTTCACTTAGATCTGGGCTCATAAATCCTTACTACCTTTCTAGCTCTTTGATACTTTAAAGAAGTTGTTTGTTGCATTTTATCCAACATTTTTAGTTGTTTTCCATGGAAGAGTCGGTTTGCACACCTAATTGACCATATTACCAGAACCCCACTATATGTTTCTCTACCCATGTTCTGAGACTGCAAAACTGCTAGGGAAAAAATAATAAAATTGAACTCCATAACAAATTTATGATTTCCAGCACCAGCTGGCCTTTCTCTCTATTGTTTTACAACTTTTATTCATCTTTATTCATTTCCATTTCTCATTTCCCACAGCAGCTGTTTCAACCCATTATAACGCTCCTTTAATCTTCCCACCCCATTCCCGGCATCCTTTATTCACTTCAGAAGGTCAGGCTTCCTACTTCATTGCACACAAAAAATGATTTTCAGGTGGGTATTCCCTCAACTCTCCTTCATACCACTCCTAAGTGTTGTCTCTATTTTCCCATCGTTTCTTTCTTCCTTCCTTCCTCTTTCCATGTCCTGTGGTCTAGAATAGTATTATTCCAAGTATGTTAGTGGACCCCTTCCAATCCTCAAACTGATACTGATCCACAACAACATAAACAATGAAAGGGAGTAAGATTAGAAACTTTTATAGCGATTTGATAAAGTAATTGTATGTTTATTGGATCTAATAATGAAAAGGGGTTTATATTTTGAATATATTTGTTTCACTGATTTTTTTCTAGTAATTTTTATTACATTCTACAGAAGTATCAATCTGTGACAGATTGGAAATTTTATAAGCTGATTCTTCATCACAGATAACTTGAGAAGCACTGGACTAGAACTCATCCACCCCTGACTTGTTTGAGACTCAGCTCCACGCATTAGCCCTCTCCTCTCTCAGAGCTCTACTTTCATTCTGCATAAGCATTCTCCCACACTAAACAATATGTCTTTTAACTTTGCCTACTGTGCTGCCATCTTATTTCTCACTTTCCATTTATTGCCAGCCTTCTTGACAGAATAAACTTTATATACTCTTTCCTTCTCCCTTATCTCCTCTCAACCCTCAAACCACAATGATCTGGCTTATGCTCCTATTACTACTTCAGCAAAAGTCATATAAAAATTGCCCAATTCATGGTGGCCCTTTTAGTCCTTGTGCTATCTGACCTCTACCCTGCATTTATTATACAACACCACCACTACCTTCCAGAACCTTTCTTCTTCTATGTCTTCTTGGACACCTTTCTCTTCCAGACTTCATCTGATTGCTGCTTTGCTCAATCTCTATTGGGGTCTTCTCTTACTTTAGCTACCTGTCCCACAAGCCCCTATTATTTTGCTCTACAGTCATTACCATAAGTCTATTCAACACCTGTATTCTGACGAATACCAAATCTCTAACTCAAACCCTGACTTCACTAACCAAGATGCAGGATGACTTTTCAATTGGCTCATTAGATAGTGTCACCAAGTTATCCCAAATAGACCTGAAATTCAACATATCTAAAGCATAACTCATTATACACAACCTTGACCCTCTTGTGTATTCCATATTTTGGTTAAAATAATCTCCATCTACCTGATTACCGAGGCCTGGGAGTAATTTTTAACTCTTATTTATCTCTCACCTTTTATATTTAGTCCATCAATATTCTCTTAAATCCACTCCCACTTCCATTGCCTTATTTCATGAACTTTCACTAAGAGCCACCTGGTTACTTTCGCTGTATCCAATCTCACCCTGCTCCAGTGCATCTTTGGTACCTTTGTTAGAAGGAGCATTCATACAATGCTGTTCTGATTTTATCAGTCCCCTACTTGAACCTTTGGTTAGTTTTTCATTGCTTTTAAGAAAAATACAAAACTCTTTAGCATTGCATATAAACATTTTCAATCACACTTTAGACTAGCTCCCTAGCTTTGTCTTTCACCAGTATCCCAAATAGACTTTGTATACCAGTGAAATTATTGACAGTTTTTTTGAGCATGTTATGTCCTTTCACTTCCCTATTTGTATGTTAAAGAATTTATTCCCTTC
The DNA here is from genome assembly GCF_000412655.1 of Myotis brandtii. Classification (NCBI taxonomy): domain Eukaryota; kingdom Metazoa; phylum Chordata; class Mammalia; order Chiroptera; family Vespertilionidae; genus Myotis; species Myotis brandtii. The sequence goes on along the minus strand of NW_005357414.1, from coordinate 1,405,239 downwards.
TTTGTCCATGCTGCTATTTCTTTCTGGAATTTTCCTACCCATTTTTTTTCTAGTAAACTCCAACTCATTCTTTGTGTCATTAATTAAATAGTGCCTCCTCTATCATGTCACCCTGATATTATAAGTTTATTCTCTTCCTCCACTTAGTTTCTATTTCGAGCCCCTTTGGTAGTGGGATATAAAAGTTACCATCAACAGCCCGGCTGGCGTGGCTCAGTGGTTGAGCATTGACTCATGAACCAGGAGGTCATGGTTTGATTTTCGGTCATGGCACATGCCTGATTGCGGGCTTGATCCCCAGTGTGGAGCATGCAGGAGGCAGCTTATCAATGATTCTCTGTTATCATTGATGTTTCTATCTCTCTCTCTCCCTCTTCCTTCCTCTCTGAAATAAAAAAAAAAAGTTACCATGAACAGATTGTCAAAGACCATAAGTGGATTCATTTTCTTACATTTCAAAGACAAAGATGATAAATTTTCTTCTTATATATGCTATATAATACATAGTATAGTAGTAGGAGCATTGTGTGCCTTCAATAAATGTGCCAAATTGAAATCAACTGCAAAAATGTAGATACACGGTTAGTGCTGACTTACAAATAGCATGCCTAAATTTTTTTTTTAAAAAAACATACCAGCCCTAACTGGTTTGGCTCAGTGGATAGAGCGTCGGCCTGCAGACTGAAGGGTCCCAGGTTCGATTCCGGTCAAGGGCATGTACCTTGGTTGTGGGCACAACCCCAGTAGGGGGTGTGCAGGAGGCAGCTGATTGATGTTTCTCTCTCATCGATGTTTCTAACTCTCTTTCCCTCTCCTTTCCTCTCTGTAAAAAATCAATAAAATATATTAAAACAAAACAAAAAAAAACATACCAATAAGCATTGTATGGTGAACACAAACAGCAGTGTGGTGATTGCTAGAGGGAAGAGGGGGTGGGAGGAGAAGGGTGTTCTAATATATAGTGACAGAAGAAGATTTGACTTTGGGTAGTGAGCACATGATGCAATATATAGATCTTGTAACATAGAAACCCACACCTGAAACCTATATGTTCATGTTGACCAATATCACCCCAATACATTTAATTTAAAATAGAAAAAAGAGTTGTAATAAAGTTTGTAGCAAAATTATTCATTGAGATATTGTTTTTTAATAATTTGATTTTGCTGTCATAGAGTTTCCCCCTTCCCCTCAAATCAAAACATAGATAGCCAAGTCTTTTTGTTTCCTGTCTTGGGAGCTTTTGTTTTGCAAGATCAAAGGCAGAAGTTTCCAGGCACCTAGAAGATCACCTGAATCCAGAGTGTTTGATTTCAAAAGTCTAGGTGCATTGAGGGGAAATTATGCTGGCTTGTCCAAAAGGGTTAGGAGGTGAGAACTTTTGAGTAGAGATGGCAGAAGCTGTCTGACATGAAGTTCTAGAGGACTAAGACTAGAAAGGAGATGGAAGCAATGGTAGATTTCTTCAGCAGCAAAACTACCTTTATTCCCTTTTAGAGCCCCAAAGAAGAGGCAAGTTCTCAAAGGAGAATGGCTGCATGGTACACTTAAAAGAGTCTGGGTTTAGGCCATGAGGCTGCTAAAGACACCCACCCCCACCAATGTCCAAAAGTGGCCCAGAAGCAGTTGACACATCTATCTACAAGGGGCCTTGAACATTTACATGATAAACATATCAGTATGGACAAAAGGCAGAGAGCCTGCCCTAAAAGTTCTGGTTTATTTAGGATTTGCTAGTGCTATCAAAAACCTTGGCCAAGGGATGGCCTCTAAAAACCATGAATGAGCCCTGGCCTGTGTGGCTCAGTTGGTTGAGCATCATCCCATTCATTGAGAGGTCACCAGTTCAATCCATGGTCAGGGCACATGCCTGGGTTTTGGGCTCAGTCTACAGTAGGGGGCTTGCAGGAGGCAGCTGGTGGATATTTCTCTCTTCCTCTCTTTCTCTAAAATCAATAAAAATATATTCTAAAAAAATTAAAAAGTTAAAACCACAAGTGGATTATATTTTTAGCCAGATAGAAACTTAGAAGGCTCAGAGCAGTTTTCATTTATTGTAGAAATATAAAAGTAGTGTCATTTTTGCACCTTGGTGGTGTGAACCAAATTTCACTGCTTCAATTCTAATTTGTGTCCTTAGTAACTTACATGTCCACTTTGTACCTTTAATTTATACTTTTATAAAACAAAGATAATCTCTTTTCTTCTCTACCTTGCAAGGTTTTTATGAGACCAAGAAGAAGTAAGGTAAGAAAAATTGCTTTGAAAAGACATTAAGCAAATGAATATATTTCAGTAAAATGTAGAATCAGTGTGAAAAAAATACTTTAGAGCTTTTAGTTCTATATTGAACCTAAAGGATATATTATGATAAAACTGATAGCACAAATATATTTATTATCTTAATTTGAGTTGCCTATATTGAGGTATGGTTTTAATATTCTCTCCACAAATGCACTGGCTGTTTTCCACAGCTTTTCTTTAATTGCTCTGTGTTCAAACATTTTAAAAGGAATGA
>NW_005357414.1:1385893-1402696 GCF_000412655.1 Myotis brandtii | reverse complement strand
TGGCCTGTGCCCTCTTGCAGTCTGGGCCCCCTCGGGGGATGTCCGCCTGCCTGCTTAGGCCCAATCCCCAGGCCTAAGCCAGCAGTCAGACATCCCTCTTGCAGTCTGGGTCTCTTGCAGTTCTGGACCCCTCACTCCTTACCACCCACCTGCAGCGGAGGTGGGAGAAGCTCCCGCCACCGCCACTGCGCTCTTCAGCAGTGAGCTGGGCTTCTGGCTGAGCAGCACTCCCCTTGTGGAAGCGCACTGACCACCAGGGGGCAGGCAGCTCCTGCATTGAGCATCTGGTGGTCAGTGCGTGTCATAGCGACCAGTTGTTCTGCCGTTCAGTCGAGTTGCATATTACGCTTTTAATATATATACATACACACACACACACACACACTATTTTCATCTTGAACTATATCTTCAATAATTTGATCTTTACTGAGAGTCAGTGTTATTCTTAGGGTGTAATGAACCATAGTAACTACTGCATAACATATATGCACTGGTGCCTTATGCTCTGGACCACACAGGCAAATATTGAAACATTTCTACCTACCTCATTGCCAGCTCTTCAGGCAAACCCCATACCTTGAAAGTGACTAAATTTCCTAAGTCAAGAGAGGCTGTATATAATATAATAAAAGGCTAATATGCAAATAGACTGAATGGCAGAACAACCGGAACAACCGGTCGCTATGATGTGCGCTGACCACCAGGGGGAACATGGCAGGAGCTGGCCATGGCAGGATGGTGGAGCAGGTCAGCGGGGGCGCCAGACCAAGGCATGGCACCGGTTGCTGCCATTGGGGCAAGCCTCTGGTGGTTACTGAAAATTCTTTGCTCCCACGCACTGCAGTCCTGCCTGGAGCTCGCATCTGCTTCCGGCAATGGCCCTGCTCGCACCCACTGCCAGCGCTGGCCCCACTCACACCTGCAGCCAGCGCCAGAACCACCGCTTTCACCCGCTGCTGGTGCCTGGTGCCTGGTGCCGGTCCCGATCATTCGGTACCATCAGCTGGTGTGAGCAGCAGCTGCCAGCCCTGATTGCCACTGAGGACTTCGCCACCTCCCCCTGCTCCTGAGGGCCGATTGCAGCAGCCACTGCTCACACCTGCTGATGGCGCTGGCCCCACTCGCACCCGCTGCTGGTGCCAGCCCCCTTCGCTCAGCGGGTGCAAGCGGGGCCGGTGCCATCAGCGTGTGGGAGCAGTGGCAGTGGGAATGGGTCTGCTGGCAGACAGGGGACCAGGCCATGTTGGGAGGGGCTGGGCAGAGGCGTGGAGAATGGGCCTTGACCCGCCCCTGTGCCTACCACAGCCTCATAGCCCACAGTTCCTTTCAAAGTGCACGAATTCGTGCACTGAGCCCCTAGTATAATATAAGAAGCACCATTACACACTTACGGTTAAGGACAGTGACTCTAGAGAGTCATTGCATTATACAACTCCAGGGGGCACCCTGCCTAGCTTTGAATGCTCTCTACCACATAATAACTACATGACATTGGACAAGTCATTCAATCTCAGTGAGCCTCAGTTTCCTTCTATGTAAAATGAAGTTAATCCTTCTTTGTGGGGTTATTGAAAAGATTCTATAATATAATGCATTAAAGCCTTCATTCAACACCGTGTCTGACACATAATGCATACTCAATAAATGGATGGTAGCTATTATAAATACAACAGAGGAAGGGCATATAATTCTAGGATCACCTTGAGAGTAAAGATCTGATTTTGCTAGAAAGGTAAAGGATCATTAGGAAATACTATCTGGGAAAAATAATGATATAATGATGTGTGACTGATACTGATTTGATCCTTACTAGATAGAGGGCTGGAACTTTGTGCTGCTTATTGCTGTATCCCATAATAGAATAGTGCTTGGCATATAGGAGTCACTCAATAAACATGAGTTATATGAATGCAACTGGAGATTACCAATGGCATAGGCCCCAGAACTCAATAGTAGCCAATCCACAAGGGTGAGCTTAGTACAATGCCCTGAACACAGTAAGTACTCAAAAAAGAATGAGTGATGACAGTTTTATACCTTCCCAGGTCATTGCCCACTTTACCTTGTTGGATAAAATACATCACCCAAATTTCTGCTTTCCTTATGTTGCCTCTGTTTCATTAACTCCACAACCCTACCCTAACTTTAGAATCCTAGGTTAATCATGTGCATTTATTTGACAAATCCTCCTTGAACACTTAACTACATGCTAGGCATTATGCTAAATGCCAGGGATCTGGAGCTTGTGGTGTAGTAGAGAGACTGGTAGTATATAAGTAAAAAGAAAAAAAAAACAACAAACAAAACAAACACAGACAAGGTGATTTTCAATAGTGATAAGTGCTGAGAGAAAAATAAGACAAGGTAACATTATAGGTTACTGTAAATTGGATGGTCAGAGAAAGTTTCTCTAAGGATGTGACACCTGAGCTAGAGGTTGAAGATCAGTAATTGTGGAAATAGCTGCTGCTAGTTCTCTTTGAAGTGCCCAGTTTCTTCTGAAAAGCTGTGAAAAATCTCTCAGAAAATAGAGGACAGTTAAGCACAGACTGGAGACTGCAAGAGAGGAAAGGAAGCAAAGATTGGCAAGTTGACATGCTGCTCAATCCCATCTCAACCTTTCAAAACTATTTTTAGAAGTTAAGTGTTAGAGGTCACTTACAGATCATCCAGATCAGTGCTTTCATATATGTGGTATATGTCCCCCTGGTGGTGTACGAGATAATTGTAGGTGATTGCCAATGAACATTATTTATTTTGGTGTGCATTTTAAAATACAACTAATATCCAACCCATTGTTTCATAATTATTATTGTTTAGGAGGAGGTTAAAGTAGTTAGAACCATAGCACTTGGCTTTCTGAGACCAACTTGGCTGGCCAAGACCCTATTGGGATGAGGCGAAGGTGAAGAAGGCTGCCACCTTCACCCCCAGGGAATGAGAGAGCAGGCCTGAACACCCTGTCTGTAATTCATGTTGTCTTTGGATATGGCAAAAATTGTGCAGGTCATACAAAGATGGAAAAACTGATTTGGTTCCTACCTTTGAATCCCTTCTGGAAAAAAATTATTTAAAGCCTAAAAATATCTACGAGAATGGCAGGGCCCTTTGGTGGTTAAGAAAAAGGCCTTCAGAGTTAATCAGAACTTAATTTGAATCCTAGCTCTGCCATGTAATTGCTATATGATCTCAAGCAAGTAGTCTAAACCTTACTATGCCTTAGATTCCTCATCTTCAGAGGTGTGGATTCTAGAGCCTACTTCTTAGGGTCGTTGAAAGGATGAGATGAGATAAGATACATGGGAAGTACTTTTCCCAGTGCCTGGCACATAATAAGTGCTCAAAATACATAATAGCTATGATTATCCAAGTTTTCTGGGGCAGTCCTGATTTCAAATATTTTGTTCCATTTTCAGACTATGTTTTCCCATTTGAAATTCCAAAATGTGATCACTGTGCATTTCTCTTCTGCCTTTTAAGGAGGCTTTGTTTTTTCAGGCATCAGAACATAAAATTGCCTCCCCTCCCCACACTTGATTTGAAACCCTCAATCCTAGTCAGAGATATTTTATTAAGACCCAAAGCAGACTTGTGCCCATGAAGAATTGGCAGGCCAGGGTGGGGTGAGGTGGGGGAAGAAGCCTGATCTTGAACCCAGAAGTACTTAGTCAATAAAGTTTTCAGTTTTCCACAGAAGTACACACAATGAGTGGACAAACTAGAAGCCAGGGATGAGAAATCTTTTCACCAGGTGTGCCCTTAATTTCCAGTTCTGTTTGAAGGTTTTGCTTTAATAATGCAAAGGTGAAGTTCAGATTGTAGATGGCCTGGCATTGCTCACAATCAGTTGTTTTTTCTAAATTATCCAAACTACAGTATAATTATACATTTGAAATGTCTTGTAATGAAACAGCATTGTCATTACACAACTGTCAACATCAGTATTTAACCTATAGGGTACAGCTGCCCTCTCACATTCATTATAATCAGATTCTACTTGTTTACAGATAGCAGGTTGAGGAAACCCACCAAATGGCTTTTGCTCTGGGATCTATATGCCCTCTAGTGACAGCCAAAACTCATAGAAAATCATCGCTTCATATTTGAATCAATATGGATATATCAAAACTATACTCTCCTTCTTGATCAACTCCTGAGTTCTGCATTACATTGAGAAAAATGCATTAGAGTCATTGATGCCTCCACAGATTTGTGAGATAAAAGATTAAGCAATGGGACAGCCAGGCAAGAGCCTGGGGTGCCAATTTACAAGGGGTGTTAAGAAATCTCTGGGATTAATTATAAACATTGTGTCGACTAATTTGGGTTTCTGCCAGTGCTTCCCAAAGCAATTGTTAAGATGGAAATTGGTCCCCTCTCTTGCTAACGAGGCGCGGGGCCCTTGAATAAAAAATTAAAAGCAAAAATAAATCAGTCCTCACTGGTGTCAGCCATTGCATTTTTGTGATGAACACGTGCAAGTTATTGGGTGTGCCACCAACTGTGGGATTAACAAACTTGAAGTTGCTTAAAGTGAGTGACTCTCCACAATCAGCTGAGATTGTGAAACAAAACAGCACATGCCACAGTGCTATTTACCAGGAATGAGGGGTTTATACTCTTATCTAAATTTTAAATCCTCTAATACTACTCCATGAAAGTTGTCTGGTTTGAAAAGTTGCAAAAGGGAACTAAAGAGAAAACAAGAACTACAGAAGAGTAGGATATGGTTTGTTATCAAGAAATACCAAAAAAAAAAAAAAAAAAAAAACCAAAAAAAAAACAACAGGAAAATCTAAAATCTTTTAAATGTGACTTTATAATTATATTCTTGTAAATTACTTCCATTTTATTCAGTTTTGGGTGACAAAAAAGAAAATAAATGAAAGTAAGAAATTAGTAGGTTAAAATGCCAATTTAGGAATTTTGCTGTAGTTGAAGGCGATAAAACATAGTGGTTTAGCTTACAGGCTAAGGCTTCAGCCTGCCTGAGCTTAAATCCTGGCTCTACCACTTACTGTGTGATCTTGCCTAAGTAACTTAATCTGTTTGGTCCCCATATATTAAACAGAGATGTGACGATGACGACGACGATGATGATGATGCCAAACTCCTAGTATTAAATGAGATAATGCATGTAAAGTGGTTAGCACAGTGCCCGACACATGGTAAGTTCTCAATAAATACTGTAGTAGCTGTTACTATGATAGACTTTTTTGTAAATTCTTTATTTTGAACATGATGAAAATAGTTATTTTTATTAATAAAAACTCAGTCTCTTCCTACCTTCATTAAGTAAATGTTGAGCAAATATTTAAAAATATTGAAGATACACGAGAATATAAAGCCCTCCTGGGGCATTCACATGTTTAATTCAGACTTGCTGAGGGGGGCAATTATGTCACAGTCAAAAGAACCCTAGATTTAGAGTTAGAAAATCTGGCATCAAGTCCCATCTCTGCCACGTAGCAGCTACTAATATGACTATGAACAAATCACGTAACCTCTCTGAGTTACAATTTCCTCATAAGAAAATGGAGATCTTATATAATGAAGAGGTAATATGCAAATTGACCATCACTCCAACACACAAGATGGCCGCCCCCATGTGGTCAAAGGTGGCTACCCCCATGTGGACACAAGATGGCTGCCACAAGATGGCCTGCAGGTGAGGGCAGTTGGGGGACATCAGGCCTGCAGGGGAGGGCAGTTGGGGGGGACCAGGCCTTCAGGGGAGGGCAGTTGGGGGGGGACCAGGCCTGCAGAGGAGGGCAGTTAGGGGCAATCGGGCTGGCAGGGGAGCAGTTAGGCATTGATCAGACTGGCAGGGGAGTGGTTAAGGGGTCATCAGGCTAGCAGGCAGAAGCGATTAGGGGCAATCAGGCAGGCAGGCAGGTGAGCAGTTAGGAGCCAGCAGTCCTGGATTGTGAGAGGGATTCAGATTGCCCATTTAGGCCCAATCCTGATGGGATCAGACCTAAACGGGCAGTTGGACATCCTTCAAGGGGTCCCAGATTGGAGTGGGTGCAGGCTGGGCTGAGGGACACACCCCCATGCATGAATTTCATGCACCGGGCCTCTAGTTATATATAAATCTTAAACAAAATCTCCTTATAAATAGCAATTGAGTAAATGGTTACGTTGTAGATCTCACAAGTATAACTTTGCATGGTAAGTAAAAGACCCATGTTCTAACATGATAGCGGCTCAGGGGAGAGCAGTTAGGGGTGACCAGGCTGGCGGGGAAGGGCAGGTAGGGGTGACCAGGCTGGTAGGGGAGGGCAGTTAGGGGCAACCAGGCTGGCAGGGAGGGCAGTTGGGAGCAAACAGGCCAGCAGGGAAGGGCAGTTGGGAGGGACAAGTCCTGCAGGGGAGGGCAGTTGGGGGGGACAAGGCTGGCAGGAGAGTGCAGGTAGGGGTGACCGGGCCGGCAGGGGAGGGCAGTTAGCGGCAACCAGGCTTGCAGGGAGGGCAGTTGGGAGGGACAAGGTCAGCAGGGTAGGGCAGTTGGGGGGGACCAGGCCGGCAGGGGAGGGCAGTTAGGGGCAACCAGTCTTGCAGGAAGGGCAGTTTGGGGTGACCAGGCCTGCAGGGGAGGGCAGTTGGGGACGACCAGGCTGGCAGGGGAGCGCAGTTAGGGGAGACCAGTCCTGCTGGGCAGGGTAGTTGAGGGCGACCAGGCTGGTATGGGAGGGCAGTTAGTGGTGACCGGGCCAGCAAGGGAGGGCAGTTGGGGCAACCCAGCCTGCAGGGGAGAGCAGTTAGGGGTGATCAGGCAGGCAGGCAGGTGAGCTGTTGGGAGCCAGCAGTGTTGGATTGTGAGAGGGATCCCAGATTGGAGAGGGTGCAGGCTGGGCTGAGGGACACACAGCCCCCCCCCATGCACGAATTTCTTGCACTGGGCCTCTAGTACCAATATAATAGATCAGTGGTGAAGATTAGAGGAAAACTTGTATATAAAAACACTTGGCACCTATTAAGTACTCAGCAAATATTTGTTGACTCTGAATCACAGAGTTAAAAGAATTCTATGGAAATTTCAATATGTACCTACTATCCAGGATGATGGCTCAAGTTACTGAGCAGCACTGGTATTGCCTCAAATCAGCTTCTACTATTTCTGGTGAAAAGGTCAGTATTACTCTCAAATCCACATATCCCCAGTACCTGATTGTGTATAGCTGCTGAGGTTTTTTAAAGCAGGAAAATAGATGCCATCAAAGTCCTTTCCAAACATATGCAGTACTAAAAATGTGCTGAAATATTCCAAAGATTCTACTGTTAATACCAACTTAAAGAATAATGAGGAAGTAGATGATGGTGACTACAATAACATCTTTTCGTTTTTTGTTAGGTTTTGTTTTAAAATGCTAGCATGATTATAGTCCAATTTTTTTTCTCTGTTGACTACTGAACAATATTGCTTGTTGGATGCTCCTAGAATCTGTTTGGCTATGGTATAACTTGCTTTAGTGTACATAAAATTAGATTTAATGCAGAAACAGGAGAATAGCATCAGAATGATTCCAGGATACTCATACCAGTAGACCTTAAAAAAGTATTTGACAACATTAGCTGACTTCAACTCTAATAGTTACTGAGAAAATTTGGCTGTCTCTAGAAGCTCCTACTTAAAGATACTAATGTCAGATAGATGTTACAGCAATATGTAAGGAGGCTTTATAAATCAGTAGTAAAAAGACCAGTAGAAAAGCACATAAAATATATGAGCAGCGTATTCAAAAGAGAACTAAAAATGGTCATATGATCAATAAGCATATGAAAAAGTATCCAATCTCACTAATATTTAAAGAAATGATAAACTACAATAATATACTATTTTTACTAATATGATAATGATAGTGCTAAAGATATATTTTTTATTAAAATAATTTTTATTTTTCAATTACAGTTGACATATTAATTTCAGGTGTACAACACATTTATTAGACATTTATATAACTTACAAATTGATTACCCTGAGAAATCTAGCACCCATCTAATATATACATAGTTATTACAATATTACTGACTATACTAGAGGCCCGGTGCACGAATTTGTGCATGGGTGGTGTCCCTCAGCCTGGCTGGCGATCAGGGCTGATCAGGGCCATCTCACTCAGTCCTGATTGGGGCCGATCAGGGATGGCCGGCCAAGGGGAGGGACCATGGAAGGTTGGCGGTGGGAGCACACTGACCACCAGGGGGCAGCTCCTTCATTGAGCGTCTGCCCCCTGGTTGTCAGTGCACATCATAGCAACTTGTCAGTCAGTCGATTGTTCGTTCAGTCACTTAGGCTTGTGCTGAGCTTTATATCCCCTTGACTATTCCATAACTACCAATTTGTACATTTTAATCCCTTCACCTTTTTCACACATTTCCCCAATACCCCTCCCATCTACAACCATCAAAATGTTCTCTGTATTTATGTCTGTTTTTGTTCTTATATGTTTTTTTGTTTTTTGGTGTTTCCACATATAAGTAAAATCATATGGCTGACTTATTTCATTTAACATAATATCCTCTAGGTCAGGGGTGGGCAAACTTTTTGACTCGAGGGCCACAATGGGTTCTTAAACTGGACCGGAGGGCCAGAACAAAAGCATGGATGGAGTGTTTGTGTGAACTAATATAAATTCAAAGTAAACATCATTACATGAAGGGGTACGGTCTTTTTTTTTTTTAGTTTTATTCATTTCAAACGGGCCGGATCCGGCCCACGGGCCGTAGTTTGCCCACGGCTGCTCTAGGTCCATTCATGTTGTTGCAGATGGCAAGATTTCATTCTTTTTTTTTTTTAATGGCTGAATTGTATTCCATTGTATATGTGCACCACTTCTTTTTTATCTATTCATCTATGAACAGTTAAGTTGCTTCCATATATTGGCAATCCTATATAATAAAAGCCTAATATGCAAATTGACTGAATGGTGGAACGACCACTGGGATGACCGGTTGCTAGATGCACACTGACCACCAGAGGGCAGACGCTCAACGCAGCAGCTGCCCCCAGCCCACAGGCCCCAGACCAGCTAAGGAGGGTGCCAACGGGGCCCCCCCGATCACCTCACCGTTGCCCCACAGATTGGCCCTGATCACCGGCCAGGCCTAGGTACCTTAGTCATGCATGAATCTCGTGCAACAGGCCTCTATTTATAAATAATGCTGCAAAAAACATATGGATGCAGATATTGTTTCAATTTAGTGTTTTGGTTTTTTGGATAAATAGCCAGAATTGGAATTGCTTGGTCCTTCTTTATCTCTTGCTATAGCCTTCTTTTTAAAGTCTATTTTGTCTGGCAAAAGTATTGCTACCAGATTTTTTAATCTGTTTCCATTTACATAAAAAGTATATTTTTCATTCCTATGCTTTCATGCTGTTGATCTCTTGTGGACAGTGGACAGCATATGTATGGGTCTTCATTTCTTATCCATTCAGCCATCCTGTATTTTGTGATTGGAGCATTTAACCCAGTTGTATTTAAAGTAATTGTTCATAGATATATACAGAGTGAGGCAAAAGTAGGTACATAGCTGTTTGTGTGGAAAATAATGCAGTAATTAATAAATAATAATACAAGAATAAACTCTGTGTTTCACACACAACTGTAAACCTACTTTTGTCTCACCATGTATTTATTGCCATTTTATCATTCATATTTTGATGTTGTGTTTGTTTTTGTTTTTTCCTTAAACTAGACCCTTTAACATTTCTTGTGGTACTGGTTTGGTGGTGATGAACTTTAATTTTTTTCTTGTCTGGGAAGTTCTTTATCCATCCTTCGATTCTAAATGATAGCTTTGTTGGGTAGAATAATCTGATTGTAAATTCTTGCTTTTCATCACTTTGAATGTTTTGTGCCAATTCCTTTGGCCTGCAACATGTCTGTTGAGAAACAGCTGACATTCTTATGGGAGATCCCGTGTAGGTAACAAACTGCTTTTCTGTAGCTGCTGTTAAGATTTTCTCTTTGCCTTTAACCTTTAGCATTTTAATTATGATGTGTCTTGGTGTGGGCCTCTATGAGGCTAAAAATATTTTAAAACATGTTATTAGAAAGGCCCAGAAAAACAGGTACTCCTATACATGGCTGATAAAAACTTTCAATTTGGCCATGAGTATATCAGTGCCTGGCATACAGCATGCTCTCAATAAATATTTTTCAATGAATAAATGATTTTTTGTTACTGGCATTGGAATATATTTTTAAGCATCTAGGAAACCCAAGTAGAAAAACTAACCAAAAGTTGGAGACAGAATTCATGGATTATTATTTATGTGAGGGGCCACTTTAAAAACACATAGAAAAATTATACACTTGACTATAACTGTTTAGATGGTGAGTCTCAGTACAATTTTCTGAATTCATAAAAACTACCACTGAATCTATATAATGTACTAATCTTTCCATTATTGTCACCCAAATTTGTGGGAATTTATAACACACTGTTATTGTTAGCTTGATTTTATGCCATCTCTCCCTTTTCCTAAAAATGCTGTATGGCATAATATTTTAAATTAATGTGCTGTGTATTTAATTTTGTTTTGGGAATCTTTCAAAAGCCCATGATGATCCTCAGTATATTTGAAGACACTCTAGACAGTGGCACATTTAGGGATGGAAATCACTGCTTTGCAGCCATCCGTATGATATTTTTCAATAGCTTTTCACTAGTTCTGCAATGTACGTAATCTTCTCACAATGTGAAAAGATCTTTTCTGTCAATAAGGAAAGTATAATTTTGTTAATGATAGGTAAGCACCTTATTATCTGCATTTGGCAGGCTTAGAAGTATTGCTGGGGGTTTTTTTTGTGTTTTTTTTTTTTTTGAGAAAAACAACTGTTTCCAGATGTCATTAAAGCAGGCATTACCACTGACAAAGCTTTCTCACAAAGTATCTTACAACAGTTTTGTGTGCTGTCAGAGCTCCTTGAACCAAAAATTCTGTGGGAGTTAGGGCCCTGTACTTTCTAATTGCTAATTTCTTTGATTGCAACCTCCTGTTCAGATATTACAGTGAGTGACATTTCCATTATTCCATACATACACATTTCTATTTGTATAACCACATTGCTTCAGTATTATGACACTTTTGAACTTTGTGTATGCTTGCCCAGAATTCTGAAATTGCCATCAGTAGCACATAGACATTTTGGGACTGTTGGAAATTAACACAATATATTGTATTTATTATGGAAGCATTAATTTTAGCTTTCCTTCATGGATTTATTTATATAAATGCAATCATTTTTAATACATGGCTATCATTTTTGGCATTTCTCAATTATATGGGCTAGTTTCTTATCCCAAAGAGTAATTATTATAATAATTTCTCAGTTCAAAAGATTAATTATTATAATTACTTCAGTATTTTATCCACCAGACCAACAGTTACTTTTGTACTTATTAAGCTTCCCAAGGTCTTTGTTGAATTTACTGATTTTTATCCATTCCAGTCTTCTTTGTCTTTTAGTTTCTCAATATTAGAAACCGTCATGAAAAACAAAAATTCAAAAACTAGTAACAATTTGAGTGACTTGTTTTTCTTTCTGACCTATCTAAATAAATTCTGTTCTACATGAAAGTTTAGCTTTCCATTCTATCTACACAACTGAGAATTCAACAAAAAACTTCTATCCATGCAAACTATGAAGTTGCCTTAAACTACATATTTGCATGCTATATTGTTAAATACAGGATTTAAGAAAGAAGTACACTGCAATTGGAGACTCATGATGCTATCCTGAGAACAATGATTGAAGATTTTCAAAAGTAAGCCACTGACATATCCATCCTATGGATTACTGAACAGCCATTAAGAAGAATGTGGTAAGTCTTTATGTACTCAAATAGAAAGATGTCAAAGACATACTGTTGAGTAAAATTAGAAAGTCACATCATATGTATAGTAAGGTATAATTTAGGTAGAAATATATATGTCTATATGTGTTCTTATGTATATATTCATATGTATTGATATACATAGATGAAGGTCTGGACTGAACTGTTGTTATAGTTATCTCTTGGAAGAGAATTGAAATGGGTAGAGGAATGGGTATAAAAAGAGATATTTGCTTTTCACTACATGCTTTTGTAAATTTTAATTTTTTATAAGCACATATTACTTTTATAATTTTAGAAATATTTTTTTAGTAAAATAAAACCTCCAATGAGATTTTTCTCTTAGCCTCAGGCCTGAACTATTAAATGAGCAGAAGTTCTGAGATAGGACCTCATTAACCTTCAATTATCTAATTTGTTGCTTCTAATAACCCTGTAAGATCTTTTAAGCTTCCCAAGGTCTTTGTTGAATTTACTGATTTTTATCCATTTGAGTCTTCTATGTCTTTTAGTTTCTCAATATTAGAAACTGTCAGGAAAAACAAAAATTCAAAAGCTAGTAATAATTTGAGTGACTTGTTTTTCTGTTTCCTATTTGGAATGCAAAACCTAAGGCTCAGAGAGATGAAGTAATTTGTTAAAAGCCACACAGCTAGTAAAAGCACTTGAGCAAGGATTTCAACTTGGATCTATGTGGCTCTTGAACCTATGTTTTGGTCACTGGTTACCACTGCTTAATAGATTCTAAAGAATATGATATTCCTTATCCTTAAGGAGATTATGGAATATGATGTTTCTTTTAACATGTAATAATAAGAGCAAACATCTACTTAGTAGTGGGCAGATTTTAAGCATATATTAACTCATTTATTCCTCACAACAGCCCTATAAGGTAGGTATTATTATTATTGTTATTATTATTATTATATTCCTTATTATTTTCATCATCCTCATTTTTCAAATGAAGAAACTGTGGTACATGGAGATTACATAACTTGAAAAATGTGTAAGTGGCAGAGCAAATATTTGAACCCAGTCAGTCTTGTCATTCATGCCTCTGTTATTCTAGGCATCATGTATAAGATAATCCTCTACACTCTCCCCAAATTCCTATTCTCCCATTCTCCCACCAAGAAAAAAATGAAATGTATCGACAAAACCCAAACTGCAAACCAAATAAAGTCATGGCTCAAAGAAAGCTTATTGTCTTATGTTTTCACATTAATTTTTAAGTATCTGTACAATTCTTAGTGGGCTGTATTTCCTGCTGAAGTGAAATGTTTCCAGTTTGAAACCCAAAATAAGTTATAAATCTGCCCCTTCAGGCATTCTCCTTTGTTTGGAGAATATGAAGCAGAAGAAGTATATAACAGAAAAGAGAAAATACAACTGGGTCTGGGATGTCTATCATTGGTGGCAGTCTTCCAGTCTCAAATAAATTTCACTTTATTCCTCAATCTGATAGAAGGCATCTACAAAACCCCACAGATAACATCATATTTAATGATGAAGACTGAAAGCTTTCCCCCTAAGATAAGGAACAAAACAAGGATGTCTTCTCTCATAACTTCTATTCAACACTGTACCAGAAGTTCTCACCAGGGAAATTGGGCAAGAAAACAAACAAACAAACAAACAAACAAACAAAACAAACAAAAATATACGCTATCAGGGTTGGAAAGGAAGAAGTAAAACTATATTTGCAGATGGCTTGATGTTATACATAGAAAACCCCAGAGAATTCACAGAATAACCATTAAAGCTAATAGAAGACTTCAGCAAAGTTGCAGGACAAATATACAAAATATAGTTGTGTTTCAGTACTAGCAGTGAAAATGAAATGTGAAAATGAAATGAAGAAAACAATTCTATTGATTTCAATAGCATAAAAAAGAATAAATGGTGCCCCAGCTTGTTTTGTTCAGTGGATAGAGTGTCAGCTGTGGACTGAAGGGTCGCGGGTTCAATTCAGGTCAGGGGCATGTACCTCCGTTGCAGGCTCGATACCTGGCCACAGTTGGGACACCTGCGGGAGGAAACCAATAGACGTGTCTCTCTCACATCCATGTTTCTCTCTCTCTGTCTCTTCCCCTCCCTTCCACTCTCTCTAAAAATCAATGGAAAAAATATCCTCAGGTGAGGATTAACACTGAAAAAAAAGAATAAATGGTTAGGTATAAATTTAATCCAAGACTGTACAAGATTTGTGCACTGAAAACTACAAAACATTGTTGAATGAAATGAAATGGAAAGAAATCCCATCTTCATGACTCAGAAGAAAATATTGTTAAGGTAGAAATAATACCCTAACTAATCTATAGAGTCAATACAATCCCAGCTGTCTTCTTTGCAGAAATTTAATGATGAGCCTAAAATTTATATGGAAATGCAAGGGACCCAGAATAGCCAAACCAATATTAAAAAACAACAAACAAACAAACAAACAAACAAAACATAGTCAAAGGATGCACACTTCCCAATTTCAAAACTTAATACCAAGCTACAGCAACCAATGGGGTATGGGCATAAGGTAGACATATACATCAATGGGATATAATTGAGAGACCAGGAATAAACCCTTACATTTGGATTTGATTGATTTTCAATACGGGTGTCAAGGCATTTCAATGAAGAAGGAAGGGTATTTTCAACAAATAGTGTTCAGACATTGGAAATCCACATGTAAAAGAATGAGTTTGGACCCTTACCTTACACTATATACAAAATTAACTCAAAATAGATCAAAGACCCAACTGTAATAGATAATCCATAGAACTCTTTAAAGAAAATATAGGTGTAAATCTTCATGGCCTTGATTTAAGCAATATTTCTTAAATGTGATGTGAAAAGCATAAACAACCAAAGAAAAAATTGGTAAGTTGAGTGGGTCAAAATGAAAAACTTTTGTGAATCAAAGAAATGAATAGGCAATAGAATTGGATAAGAGAAAATGTTTGCAAACCATATGTCTGATAAGGGACTTGTATCTAGAATATATAAAGAATTCTTACTACCCAATAATAAAAAGACAAATAATCCATTTAAAAATGAGCAAGACAAAAATCTGAATGTACATTTCTATAAAGAAGATATACAAACAGCCAATAAGAACACAAAAAGATGATGAATATAATTAGTTATTAGGAAAATGCAAATCAAAACCACAATGACATACCATTTCACACTGATGGCTATAATAAAAAAGACAGATAACAAGGGTTATCAAGGATGTGGAAATATTGAAACACATACACTGCTGGTGGGATGTAAAATGGTACAGCTGCTGTTAAGACAGCAGGAAAATAGCCTGGCATTTCCTCAAAAACTTAAACATAAAATTATCATATGACTCACAATTCCACTCCTAGGTATATACCCAGGATAAATGAAAACATATTTTCACATAAAAACTTATATGTGATTGTTTACAACAGCATTATTTGTAATACCCCAAAAGTGGAAACAACCCCAATGTCCATCAGCTGATGAATGAATAAACAAAATGTGCTATATCCATACAATTAAATGTTATTCAGCCATGAAAATGAATGCAGTGCTGATACATGCTACAACACGCATGAAACTTGAAATCATTATGCTAAATGAGAGAAAACAGTCACAAAGGACCACTTGTTCTATGAGTCTATTTATAAGAAATTTCCAAGATAGGCAAATCCATTAAGGCAGAAAGTAGATTGGTGGTACCCTATGGCTGGGTGGGTGGGGGAGGTTTGTAAGTGAATGGGGAGTGACTATTAATAGGTATGGAATTTCCTTTTGGAGTGAAGATAATGTTCTAAAATTGATTATTGTGATGGTTGCACAACTCTGAAGGTACTAAAACTATTTTATTGTATACTTTAAATTGGGGAATTATATCTCAATAAAGTTCTTATTAAAAATTCACCTTGAGTTACTTGTGTAGCTGTCAAGTGTGATTAGAAGCAGAGGCAAAATCAATAAACTGCTCCACTACACCTTTGGATATCTGTCAAATAAATCAATTTGCCCTACAAATATTTATGGAGCACTCACTATGTTAGGTACTGGAAATCCAACAGAGAAGAAGATGGGAGAGAAACTGAAGGTGTCGTTCTTGTAGAAATGATAACAAAATCTCGTAACATTCATTAAACACCTACCATGTGCCACACAGTGTTTTAAAAATGTTACATGTATTACTTAATCTTCCCATAAACACTAAAACGTAGGTGGTATTATTATCCATATTTTGCTAGATAAGCAAATTGAATGTGAGAATTAGATGGTAATCGTTTCTGTCAAAGAAGGGAGTTTAGGCAGCTACCATTTTGGGTCCTGTGACTTGCAGCTTCCCTGGGGGCAGCCATTTTGAAATGGCAAAGGTCAACCCCTTTCTTTAAATTAGCCAATTGGGCAAGAGTGTGAGCCTAAGCTCTTCCAATCAAGAGTGAGGGACAGATGATGTTCAGCAAGCATAAAAGTCTGAGCAGACCACCCACTCAGTGTGCATACGCTCCCAGACCATATGCATGCACACCCTTCAGCAAAGTAAAGATATTTGCCTTGCTGTCTGCTTTGGGTTTTGCCAGGATCCCTGATTTTGGGGGCTTGCCTTATTTCTAGCATTGAACCTCAGAGAAATGAAGTAACTTGCCTAAGGCCATATATTTAGCAAGAGATTAGAATAAAATTGGAATCAATTTTACCTGATTTTTCAGTATGTATGCCTAATTGCATTATTAATTTTGCATCCTTGTATTGAAATACTGAAACCAATAGCTCCATTAATTTAGTATTTCTTCCTGAAATATTATTTTGCAAAAGTCTTTCTTTCTTTGTCTGTAATTCATTAGTATGTTGTTCATTATAATCCACAAATGAGTGAGATCATGTGATATTTATCTTTCTCTGACTGACTTATTTCGCTTAGCATAATGCTCTCCAGCTCCATCCATGCTGTTGCAAATGGTAGGAGTT
>NW_005357414.1:1381512-1385748 GCF_000412655.1 Myotis brandtii | reverse complement strand
TACATACATAATATATTATATATTCATTTATATAAAATATGTTATACATTTACATATTAATATTAAAAAGAATATATAAATGTATTATATAAAATAGTTGATATAAAATATATAAGATCATGATCCAAATCTGTTCTAAAATATAAAGTCTATTTACTTGTTATTTGTTATGTTATTCCTCACCAGAGAATATTTTCCCATTGACTTTTAGAGAGAGTGGAAGGGATGGGGAGAGGCAGAGAGAGACATCAATGTGAGAGAGACACATCGATTGGCTGCTTTCCACACACGCCCCAACCAGGGCCGGGGTCAAGCTGCAACCAAGATATGTGCCCTTGACCGTAATTGAACCTGGGACCCTTCAGTATACAGGCCAATGCACTATCCACTGAGCAAAACTGGCTAGGGCATAAAGTCCATTTAAAAAATGAACAATATTTCAAACTGAAAATCATAATGTACTAAGTTGATATACATATATGTCAGGGAATAAAACATAAGAAGTTCATAGATTGTTTCTTATATTTATATTTTTGTTTTACCCTTTTGTTTTGAAAACTAATATTTTATTTGGTTAAAGCCATTTGGGAGATTGATTCCTTGATTTGAAATGCAAGCACGCTCATTAATGATCATAATCAAGGCCAAACAGTTTTTGCAAGCAAACAATTATATTTGGGAACAGATGTATAAACAAAAACTAATTGAATTATTTGGTAATAATTGTTCCTTGTTTTAGACATTAAATAGTATTTAATCTTTACACATGACATATATTAGTCCAGTCATGAAATATAGTTGCATTTTGAGAGCATGGGACAAACCTTGTAATCTCACTGAGCACAATTCTCTAATTGGTGTGTCAAGGATGATGCTTGTATAAGAGGTAAGTCTTCTGTGATTAATGCATGGAGGAGAACACACTAAGCTCTCTCCTAGTGGGTACAGACTATGTTTCTACACATGCACTTTGTGTGGGAGGAAGAATGGTTATAGCTGCCCAGCTTGGATTTTTTTTTCTCAAAGAGAGGCCCAGACCTCTTCCCCCAAACTCACTTTCTAGTCCTTCTCTCTGAGCAGAGGTGCTTACCAGACTGAGTGACGTGGATAACTTTTTTTTTCATCCTCACCTGAAGATGTGTTTTATTGATTTTTAGAGAGGGAAAGGGAGAGAAGAGAGACACACAGAGAGAAATATAAATGTATGAGAGAACCATCAATTGATTGCCTCCAATATGCACCCCCACAGGGGATCAAGCCTGCAACCTAGTTATTTGCCCTGACAGGAATTGAACCAGCAAACTTTCGGTGCATGGAACGATGATCCAACAAACTGAGCCAAACAGACCAGGGTCACTTGGATAATTTTTGCAAAGCATACTTGCCTGGCCACTTCTCTCCCTTCTGGAGATTTGTTTCAATAGAATTGTTTCTAGGGTAGATCAAAGTATTAGCATTTAAAATATATTATTTGTCATTTTACAAGAATAATATATTTAATGAAATTTAAAATTGGTAATTTTGATGTCCACCTTAGGCTGAGAGTACCCCACTATAGTTGAGGCATTTGCAGACATGTTGAAATATGTGGCATACTTAGAGTTTCTGTTTCTTCCTCTATAATTCTTTTGAACTGGACATAAACCTCAAATGAAGTATAAAATGCAGAGAGAGTGTTCTCAATTTGGCACCAAAATTATTTTTTTTTCACTGTCTTAGTTTGGAAGGGGCAAATTGGGATAACAAAGCAATAATATATAGGAGCTATAGTGTTATTAAATTACATTCTAGAGCTGGGAAGTTTGAGACCCATAATTCTAGGAGTTATTATGAGTCAATACTTTTTAAAGAGCTTACTATGTAGCAGTCTCTGTACTGAATGCTTCATGTCCATCTTCTCATTTGATCCTGACAACCACCTGTGAGGCCTCATTTGACAGATGAGCAAACTGAGGCTCAGTGAGGTTGATTTATCCAAGGTGATCCAGTTGGTCATTTGCAGAGCTCTGATTCAAACTCACATTATCTTTTTGCAATGCCCTTTTTCTTAAAGATTAGGCTCTTCGGACTCTATTTGCTTTTGGGAGCTCATGGAATTTATTCCAGCCTGTCCTTACAATAAATTTTATTGGGCTTTGAAAAAGGCTGAAGAATGGGGAAGAAACTTTGTAGGTTGGAAACCTAGTAAAAGTGGCCAGCTCCTATAAACAGTGGAACAGACGAGGCTTAGAAGACTGGGTGCTGAAACTCAGAAAGCAGACATGCCCATTGGGGAGCAACTCTAAGCTTCTGTGGGCCCTGCTTTCAGGCCCCATGAGGATGTCCCAGCTATGGGTGTTGAAGTACTGCTTGGCAAGGAGAAGCAAGGCCATTGCTTTATCTAACACACCCTTCTGCCATGCTCTATATGCAAGGCATTGTTCAATACTCATCTAAGCATTTTACAAACATTAACTCATTTGAGTCTCACAACAAGTCCCTGTAAATAGGTACTATTATTATTCCCATATGATGGATGAGTAAACTAAAGTTCAGAGATGCTAAGTAACTTGTCCCAGGTAACACAACTGGTAAGTGCCAGAATCAGGCTTTGAACCTAGGCAGTCTGTATCTAATGGCTATGTTATATTGCCTCTCAACAAAGAACCTTTATTTTTCTGTCTCTTGTACTTGCCATTCATTTTCAATCACTCCGGAGCAAGTCTACATTGCCTGCAAATTTCCCCTGCCCCATTATTGTCTTTTCCTCCACCCACAACTTTCTGCAGTTTGTTTCACAAGTTCCTTCTTCATCTTTCACAATTCCACCTTTGGCATTACTCATGAACAACATGCTCTTTTCAACTGCCAAATATTTTTCCATAAATTATCCCATCTCAACTTGGAAGTGAGGATGGAAAGTATTGTTCTTATTTTGAGAATGAAGGAACCAAGGCAAGCAACTTGCCTAATGTCTCATACAATCATCTAGTGGCAAAGTGGACTAGAATCCAGGTTCTTTTACTCTTAATTCAGTGGTCTTTTCCATTATACTATTTGATGGACTTTACAGATCCATTCATACATTCACTTATCAATTTTTCCATCCATTCGTATTATAACAATTTATTACATGCCTAGTATATGATAAGGCAGTGTGTGGAAAGAAAGGTAGGTACAGAAATCCTTGCTTTTAAGGAGCTGAAAACACAACTGAGATAAGGTGTCATTATAAAAAGCTGAATAACACAGAGTTACAAATACCAAGTGGCAAAAGAGAGGTCTATTTAGGTCACACAGGAATTTTGAGGCTGAGTATGCAGCATCAAAAACAGCTTTATCAAGAAGGCAGTTGTTGAACTTGGCATGGAAGGGCACTTAGAAGTTAGAGAAGAGGATGGGGCAGCACTTCCCAGGCTTTGGGAATTGTGTGCAGTAAGTCCGTGCTTCCCAACCATTATCATATTATAGCACACAGAGAAAAGCACATTGGGGTGAACAGAGGAAGCAGCTTCAGCCCAGAGGCAAATGACCTAGGAATTTCAACTGCACTGTCTTTGGCTCAGGGTTCATAGCCTTAGATACTTGTAATACCCTTAGGAAAGTTTGCAGTAAGGTACTGGGGTACACTGTGGTGATGGTGGATCTAAACACCATTGACAAGATCACAGAGCTGAAATTGAGTAAATTTCCCAAAGAACCAAGGTCGCTACCAATAGAGAGAAAAGTTATGGCGAAATAATGGAAAGTCTTTGAATCTTATTCTGTGGAACTGCAAAATAGGTAGGCAAAGTCCACATAGTAGCTATATATATATAATACCCTAATATGCAAGTAGACCAAATGGCAGAACAACCGAATAACTGAACAACTGGTCGCTATGACATGCGCTGACCACCAGGGGGCGCACGCGGAATGTGGCGGGCGTCAGCCGCAGTGGGATGGTGGGGCAGGTGAGCGGGGGCGCCAGACCAAGGAGGGGCACCTGGTTGCTGTCATCAGGGCAAGCCTCTGGTGGCTACTGAAAGTTCTTTGCTCCTGCACACCGTGGTCCTGCCAGGTGCTGGCACCTGCTGCTGGTGCCAGCCCCGCTCACACCTGCTGCCACAGCTGGAGCCACTGCTTGTACTTGCTGCTGGCACCTGGTGCTGGCCCTGATCACTTGGCGCCATCAGCCAGTGTAAGCGGCGGCTGCTGGCCCCAATTGCCCCTCAGGGCTTCTCCACCTCCCCCTGCTCCTGAGGGGCGATTGGGGCC
>NW_005357414.1:1369120-1378526 GCF_000412655.1 Myotis brandtii | reverse complement strand
TTGCCCCTCAGGGCTTCTCCACCTCCCCCTGCTCCTGAGGGGCGATTGGGGCCAGCAGCTGCCTCTTGCACCTGCTGCTGGCAATAGCCTGCTTGCACCCACTGCTGGTGCCAGAGCCACCACTAGCACCTGCTGCTGGTATCCGGTGCTGGCCCCAATTGCTCAGTGCCATTAGTGGGTGCGAGCAGCAGCTGCTGGCCCCGATAGCCCCTCAGAGCTTCTCTAGCTCCCCCTGTTCCTGAGGGGCGATTGGGGCAGCAGCTGCCACTCACACCCACTGATGGTGCCAGCCCTGCTCACATCCGCTGCTGGTGCCAGCCCCAATTGCGTGTGAGTGGGGCTGGCACCATCAGCACGTGGGAGTGACAGCGGGAGCAGGGCTGCTGGCAGACAGGGGACTGGGGGCCACGGTGGAGGGGCCAGGTGGGGGCACAGAGGATGGGCCAAGACCTGCCCCTGTGGCAACCACAGACTCGTGGCCGACAGTTCCTCTCAACATGCATGAATTCGTGCACTGGGCTGCTAGTTGTTTTATAAAGATCCCACTGACATCAGCATGAAGGGTGGATTGGAAGGAAGGACAAGTTAGGAGGCTCCTACAATTCTTCATGTGAGAGATGATGGCATCTTGGACTATAGTGGGCAGAATTGAGTTATAATTTGGGTAATGGATTGCATGCAGAATGTAGGAGAGATGAAGGAGACAAGGATGATTTTCATATTTCCAACTTGAACAAATAAGTATGAATGGGGTGCCATTATTTAAGATGGGGAGCCCAGGAGAAGTTGAGAGAATTTTTGGAGGGGAGGGACAGATGAGATGATGTTTCAAGTTGACAGTTAAAGGCAAGGAAACCAGTTAGGAAGCTATTGCAAAAAGCCATGTGAGACAGAAGAGATCCTGGACTAGGATTGTAGCAGGGTGACTGGATATAAAATGTTGTATTGAGATGCATTATAAAGGAAGAATTGATAGGCTATTGTCATGGACTGAATCTGGAGTTGAGAGGTAGAGGAAGGTTTGAAAACTTAGATCTCTTCTGTTCTCTATCTTCTTGGTATGCTTCCATTCTCATGGCTTCAAATACTATCTATGATGACTCCCAAATGTGTATCTCCAGCCTGGGCCTCTCCATACTTTTATATCTAACTGCCAGCTTGACATATCAACTTACACACCTAATAAGCATCTTAATATTTTTATTTATTTATATATTAAAATTTTTTCCAATTGCAGTTTACATTCAATAGTACTTGGTACTAGTACAGCTTAGTGGTTAGACAATCATATGCTTTACGAAGTGTTCCCCCTGCTATTTCCAGAACACAACTGGTACCATGCATATTTGTTGCAATATTATTGACTATATTTATATGCTGTATTTTACATCCCCGTGACTATTCTGTAACTACCAATATGTACTTTGCAGTCCTTTCACCCTTTTAACTGAGTCCCTTAACCCCCTCCCCTCTAACAACACATCCAAAACTGAACTGTTAATTCACCACTCCAGCACAAACCCCCACTAAAGCCTGTGCCACTGGTCAAACCTGCTTCTAACAGTCGTTGCTCTCTCACTAAATGGTAACTTTGTTCTTTCAGTTGCTCAGACAGAAGACCTTGGAATCATTCTTGAATATTCTTTTTCTCTCACATCCTACATTTAGTCTATTAGCAAATCTAGTTTGAAATATACCTATAATCTGACTAATTTTTTAAAAAAGATATTTTTATTGATTTCAGAAAGGAAGGGAGAGGGAGAGAAGGGAGGAGAGATAGAAATATCGATGATAAGAGAGAATCATTGATTGGTTGCCTCCTGCATGCCCCCTACTGGGGATCAAGCCTGAAACCCTGGGCATGTGCCCTAACCAGGTATCGAAATCATGATCTCCTGGTTCATGGGTTGATGCTCAACCATGAGCCATGCTGGCTGGCCAGTCTGACTACTTTTTATCATCTGGTTTAAATCACAATGACCTATCTCCTGGTATATTGCACTAGCCTTCCAGCTATTCTCCTCGCTTATGTCCTTGCCATTCTCACTCAAGTCTATTATTCCTTTATTGATTTGAAGTCCAGACTAATCTTATTAACATGAAAGTCAGATCATGTCACTCCTCTGCTCAAAACTCCTCCAATGACTTCCAATCTCACACATAGTAATAGTAAATCTTTTTAAATGACCCACAATGCTGTATACAACTCAAATATAAAAATAATTTACTCACCTCCTTCAAGTGTTGAATCAAATGCCCCCTATTCGTGAGATCTGCTCTGGCTGCCATGTTTAAAGTTGTATGTTCCTCCTCCCCCTTCCTCACCTGCCTTCCCTCTCTTATTTTGTTAGTTCTTTGAACACTATTTGGCATTATATATTATCTACTTTTAATTGTATGTCTCCTGCCAGAATGGGGGCTGGGAATCTTTTTCTGTAAGTGCCAGTTAGTAAACATTTTAGGCTTTGTGGGCCAGATAATTTCTGACACAACTACTCAAATCTCAGTTTCTGACACAACTATTCGACTCCATTGTTGTTACACAAAAGCATTCACCGATGATACATAAAATAATGAGTATGGCTGTGTTCCAATATAACCGTATTGACCAAAACAGGTGAGAGGGCAGATTTTACCTATGAGCCATGATCCCTACTAGATTGTAAGTTCCAGGACGGCTAGAATTTTTGTTGACTGCTATGTTTCTAACACCCAGACCGGTGCCTGGCACATAGTAGGTATCTAATATATTTTTGTTGAAGGGATGAATCAATGGAGGACTAGAGGAGTGAAGGATCAGGAGAACTATAACACAGCCATTGATGGTGCAGAATCTTGAGCAATAGCTGATTTTGGCTAGGTTTGCTGTGCATTAATTCTCCTTCCTCCCTTCCCCCATCATCCCTACACTACTGCCTAAAGTGTGTCACATGATGTAAAAGTTACTTTCATTGCCTGTGCAACTCTCTTGATGCGTGAAATTTCATTTGACTTCCTTTAATGTTGTCATTTGTCCTCCTACTCAGACGCTCTCTAATAACAATAATAATTCAAAAACTCTGCATTAAACCAGAAAATCAGTATTTTTAATTAATTTAAAGCAATTGCTAGCAATATCTTCTATTGACAACTCTATACTTTAAAACACTTTATCATATTTTGAAGTACTTTCTGGAGTTGAGCAACTGTTACTGTTATGATATGAAATGTTATTTTCCTTCCATGCATTTTATATGAATGGTGTGCTCTGATAAACTTCAGCTTTCAAGTACTCCCAACAGTAGGAATCACATGGTAAGAGATATGAAAAATGAAGTATTCACCAGCTCTTACTGACTATTCAGTTATCCTTCCCTGGGTCTCTTATAGGCACTAATGGTTTCCTGGTGTTATATGCCTTCCTGTTGAAAATGTCCATTCACTCATTCACTATTCCATACAGTTCTTGACACATTGCTAACATTTACCAAGCATTTACTATATATGTGCTATTGTGCTTAGGGCTTTATATATATTTATTCATGTAGTTCTTATAAAACATCCAGGAGGTAGGTACTGTTATTGTCATTATTTTACAGATGAGGGAGCTGAGGTTACAAAAGCTGAAGTGATTTTCTCAAGGCCTTATAGCTAACAAAAAGGAGAACTAGGGTTTGAACCCAGGTTTGCCTGACTCCAGGGACAAGATTTAGTCATGGTTTTTCCCACCTTACCAGTTTTGTGCACTAGGAAGTACCTACATAGATTAATAGGACACAATCTCCCTGGCCTCCCAGAGGTAACACTGGTTGGGGCTGTGTAGGTGGGAGTGGAGGCTATCAGATGCAGAAAATAAAGAATTTTCTGTTTACAAAAAACCCTGCCCTATAAATTCAAAGGGCTCTGGCGAATGGAGACAGAGGGCTACAGAGTGAAAGAGCAGAGGGCCCTCAACTCCAGAGTTCCGGTCAACCTATAGGATATAAAAATGCTACCTTTAGGGACTTAAACTGACATGAAAGTTGCTCACTGTAGAAATGGGATTGGCTGTACACACACACACACACACACACACACACACACACACAAACAAGTGTTTACTAATGAGATAAGGGATTTCCCTATATGTCACTAAGAAGTGATGCTCTAATATGTCACCAGTGGAAAACTCTACTGTAGCCATGTAAATCCAATGGCTGGGAAAGTTCATCAGAACTAGGAAGGGATTCACAATATAGTGACATGTGTAAGCAAGCTTTTGGTCATTATAGAAACACAAGTAGAAATTATTAGAAAGAGAAGTTGTTTTTCTCATTCCATGCCCACCCTAACCTGCTGATATATTTATTCTTTCTGATAGGGAGATTGATGGTTGCATCAGGTGGTATAAACTATATGACTCCACCTTTTCAGGCCATCCCACACGCTCTGCTAACCTTTACACTCACCAGTAACAGCAGCCACCATATAACAAGCACCCGCTCTGAGTCAAGCACTTTACATAAATTATCTTTTTTAATACTCACACAAATCCTATGTTCTCACAGGGTTCTATTATTAAACCCATTTTTAGATGGAGTAATTGAGGCTCTGAGAGGTTGTGTGGCATATCCAAGCCCATAAAATGAAATGAATGGCATTAGTTTCCTATGGCTGCCATAAAAAGTACCACAAACTGCCCTGGCTGGTTTTGCTCAGTGATTAGAGTGTCGGCCTGCCAACCAAAGGATTATAGGTTTAATTCCCGGTCAAGGGCATGTACCTCGGATGTAAGCTCAATCTCTGGCCCTGATCGAGGCGCAGGTGGGAGGCAACCAATTGATGTGTCTCTCTCACCTCTCTCTCTCTCTCTCTGCCTCTCTCTCTCTCTCCTCCCCCTTCCTCCCTTCCTTCTACTCTCTCTAAAAATTAATGGAAAAATATCCTTGGGTGAGGATTAAAAAACCCAACAACTTTAACCAAGCCGGTGTTACTCAGTGGTTGAGCAGCAACCTATGAACCAGGAAGTCATGGTTTCAATTCCCCATGAGGGCACATGCACGGGTTGTGGGCTCAATTCCCGGTAGGGGGTGTGCATGAGGCAGCTGATCAATGATTCTCTCTAATCTTTGATGTTTCTATCTCTCTATCCCTCTCCTTTCCTCTCTGAAATCAATAAAAAAATATATTTTTAAAAATTACCACAAACTTGGTGGCTTTAAACAATAGAAATGTATTCTCTTACAGTTCTGGAGGCCAGAAATCTGAAATCAAGGTGTTGGTAGGGCCATGCTCCCTCTGAAGGCTCTAGGGAGGATTCAGTTCCTTGCCTTCTCTTAGCTTCTGGTGGCAACAGACTTTGCTTGGCTTGTGGCTGCATCACTCCAAACTCACCTCTGTCTTCACATGGCCTTTTCCCCTATGTCTGAGTCTTCTCTGTCTCTCTTTCAAAAAATATTTTTTATTGATTTCGGAGAGAGGAAGGGAAAGGGAGAGAGGTAAACCTCAATGATGAGAGAGAATCATTGATTGTCTGCCTCCTGCATGCCCCAAACTGACGATTGAGCCCACAACTTGGTCATATGCTCTGACCGGGAATTGAACCCTGACCTCTTGGCTCATGGGTTGACACTCAACCTCGAGCCATACTGGGCTTCTCTGTCTCTTATAAGGACATACACCATTGAATTTAGAGCTCACCCTAATACAGGGCAATCTCATATAGAGATCTTAACCTTAATTATCCCTGTGAAGACCCTAATTTCAATTTTGGTGATTTATTCTGTAGTTCTAGTTGGACATATCTTTTGGTAGAACAGTATTCAACCCATTATAAGTAGCCTAGCTGGCATTCCAATCTAGATCTATCAGACTCCAAAATTCTGGCTCTTTTTACTAAACCAGGCTGCTTCCACCATATAGCCTTCTGTCTTTATTTAGTTTCCTAAGTAGATTTCCTATTGGGAAGAAGATGCACTGATTGACATAAGTTTGCTTTGTAGTTAATTATGAAGATGAACTAATAAATTGACATTTTGGTTTCTAAAGCATTGCCTTATGAGTTTAAATTGTATGAAATTTGTCTCCCAGAGCCTAATCACACCCTGGTTAAAACTGACAACATTTAGTTTTGAAACCTGTGAAACTGAGTATTGGATCTTGGCTAAGGAACAAGATCTCTTCAGGGTACAGGCATCCCATAGTCTACAAGCCATGCCTATTTCTTTACTATTCAAGTGATCACAACATAATGAAATGCCACAAACATCTGGGTGTACAGAATAATTTCTACTTACTTAAGAGCTTACAGGAACAATTTTGTTTCCACCTCAACGTTATATTTCAAAAAGATTCCTCTGAGTACCTACTCTCACAGTTCTGGAGGTGAGAAATCTAAAGTCCCCATCATCAAGTCACAGGAAAGGAGATGTCTCTAAGAGTTCATTATCACACTGATGAGATTTTGTAGAAAAATGGGGATCCAGAAACAGTAGAGACTTCCAATGTCTCTAAACTGGCCTTTTTGCAGGGCAACTGCCCCACCTAACTAGTCGACATTGGCCTGCTCACAGTGTATTAGGAAGAGAATATCCTTAAGGATGTGTTTCTCAAATTGTGATTAGTCTGTGGACCACCACCCATAGCAGTGGACCACTGAGTGCCACCAGGGAGCTTGTTAAAAATGCCAATTTCCTGGCTGTTACACCATGCTTCCTGAATTACTATTTCTAAAGATGGGGTCTAAGTGAGTTTTAAAACAAACCTGAAATAATTCTGATATATATTCAGGTTTGAGAACCACTGCATTCTGGTAAAATCAGGCTTCTACAACATTGAAATACAGATTAAACTCCAAATGTTCATTTGCAGTTCCAATAACCAATTACAATATTGCATTCTTACAGCATGATTTGTGGATTTTAGTTCATGTGACAATATCATTTTATATGGCTTGATTTAAATCTAAGCAGTTATGGCAAGATTTCTTAATCCTTCTCTCTTGATACAATTTATGTAATAACTTTTGAGGAGAATGCAATAAACTCTCCCTAATATCTTAATTTGAACTCTAAGATTTCTTTCGGCTCCAACATTCTGAATGTTCCTAGGGCTTCAAATCTGTTTGTGACAAACACATTGCTTGTTACAATATAAGTCTATTTACCTTCTTCCAGGCAACAAGTTTTTGAAGAAGACTGGTTACCTGTAATTTTCCTGTTTTTTTTTTTTTTAATACTGAATGCTTTCTCATCATATTGTTGTGAAATAGTGAGAAAATATATGTGAAATGCCCAGCACAGTGCTTGACTCAAGGAAGTAGTTAATAAACGTTCATCTGCTTCCAGTGCATTTTTACAGTAATATCTCTTGAATTATTGAAGATATAACATCAGAGAGCTGCTGCTGAATGAAAACTAGGGAATCAGCTGTATTTCTATATTGACAATATTGGGTTTTTTTTTTTTTGGCTGAAGGGGAACTGGACAGAACCCAAGTCTCCAAAGGCTGGGTCAGCTGCAGCACAGTGAGATGGTCTGTGGAGGGCGTGGGTTCCTGCCATGCACCCTGTCTTGGAGAAGGGTACAGTGAGGTTTTGGCTTAAAACTCACCTTTCAATCCCCAGAATGCTTCCTAAGTTACTATTTCTCAAAGTATGTTCCAGGAAGTATTAGTCCCTGAGGATGGACGTTGATAATATTACACAAAAACCCCATGAACAAGCCAAGTTGTAAACCACTGTATTAGTCAAATGTGGTTTCCCAACTGTAAGAATGTTCAGAGTCCTTAATGTTAACAGGCAAGCATATCTCCAAGAGAGGGATGAGGGACACAGGGTTTTCTAAGTTTTGTGACTTCAGTCACAGGGATGGTGGTGATGTGCTAGTGGTTCTGAGGAATACAATTATGAGAACACTGCTCCAAGGTCACTGGTGCCCTCCTACTTGCTAATAGGAACAAACATATTTTAGCCCTTATGTGACAAAAGTAACACAAGAAAAACTATGTGCTGAACTGTAGAGTACTGTCCCTCAGCCCCCACGTGTCCTCACTTTCTTTTTAGTACAGCTTAGATTCTATGCCCATCATTATGTTCACTCTATTGAATATACCCTAGCCTCCTTTGCTCCTTTCTGCCCTTATCATATTTGAGTGACAGACATCTAATCTTGATTAAATCTTACTCTGTCTATTCCAAACCTATCCCAGTATGCTGACTAGTTTCACCTTAGATTCAAGGCCACTAACCTCAAGTGGGCCTTAGTGTTACCCTTCAATTTCACTATGTTTCCTTCATCCAGTTATTTTCAAGCTCTCCTGGATGGCTGTTTTATATCTTCCCTCTCCTCAAAGTTCCAACACTCCTTTTCAACTGCTGACTTTGCATCCTATTTCACTGAGAGGATAGTAGCAGTCAGAAGAGAACAAGTGAAGACTCCCTCCACTGTATTTACAAACCTACTTGTATCTGTATCCACATACCCTGCCCTTCCTCTTGTCACTATGAAAGAACTGTGTAATTCCACTGAAAACCCTTTAGCTTGTATACTAGATCCTGTTCCTTTTGGCTGAATCAAGGTAAGCTCTCTCGTCATTTCTTCCTCTCTGTGACATCAGTAATTTTTCTCCCACTATACTAACATCTCCAATGTTAAGAAAAACCCAAACTGTTCTCTTCACCTGAGTTATAGTTCCATTTCTCTTTCTCCTCAGAGCAAACATTCTAGGGTTGTCTCTCCCCATTAGCTCCAATTTCTCTCCTCCCATTCCCTCTTGAATTCTCTCCAACTAGGCTTTTGACCTCATCACTCCATCAAAATGGTTCATGTCAAGGTCAACAATATTTTCTCAGTTAAATCTTATGCTCACTTTTATGTTTCATTTTATTTGACCCAATAGTGGCATTTGACACAGTTGATCACTCCCTCCTTAAAATACTTTTTTTCACTTGGCTTCTAGGTCACCACACATTCTTGGTTCTCCTCCTACTTCACTGTCTACTCTCTGACCTCAACTCTTACTCTTCCCCTTGATTACTCAGCTCTGGCCAAATGGCTTTCTTGCTATTTCTCAGAAACGCCAAGATAGCTCCCAATGGGGCTTTGCTGTTCCCTCTAACTGGAATGTTCTTTCTCCTGACAGGCTTACTCACTTGCTTCCTTCAGATCTCTGTGTAATGACATCTTACCAGTGATATTTCCTTAACCTCCTTATTTAAAATTGCAACTCTCTGGATGCTTCCAGGTTGTTTTTCTCCATAACACTTCTCATTCTCTGATATATTAATACTAGAGGCCCGGTGCACAAAAATTTGTGCACTGGCGGGGGAGGCGGGGTGTGGGGGGGTGTACCTCAGCCCCACTTGTGCCCTCTCACAGTCTGGGACCCCCTCAGGAGATAACCACCTGCTGGCTTAGGCCCGCTCCCTCGGTGGCAGATGGCAGGCCCG
>NW_005357414.1:1365552-1368880 GCF_000412655.1 Myotis brandtii | reverse complement strand
TATGCAAATTAGCTGCCATCTTTGTTGGCGGTTAATTTGCA
The DNA here is from genome assembly GCF_000412655.1 of Myotis brandtii. NCBI lineage: Eukaryota > Metazoa > Chordata > Mammalia > Chiroptera > Vespertilionidae > Myotis > Myotis brandtii. The sequence continues at coordinate 1,368,839 of NW_005357414.1, read as the reverse complement.
TATCGCGCTGATTAGCCAATGGGAGGTGTAGCGAAGGTATGGTCAATTACCATGTTTGTCTATTATTAGATAGGATTTTCTCACTTGTTCATTGTTTATTTCCACATTAGAATGTAAGCTTCAGGAGTGCAGAGGTTTTGTTTTGTCATTGTTATATCCTCAGTGCCTAACACAAAGCCTGACAGATAATATGTGCTCAATAAGTATCTTTCAAGTATAGTCATTCTAAATAAATAAAGAATGACTCTAAGTGCAATGAGTCTAAGTGTTCTTAGACTCCTGGCATCTTCAGGTGGGAGAGATCACCTTCATCATCTAAAGCAACCTCCTAAAAGTGCAGGAGTCCTCAATACATTCCTGGTGATGTATTTAGTGTTTGCATAAGGCCTTCCAGGAAGCAACATACAGTCTGAAGCAAAATGCTCCATAATTGGAGCTATTTAATTCCTATAAAGATATTTGCTAAGGGTCCTTTTCTGATACCTAATATTTTTTGCATAAAAATTAGATATATATGATACAAAATACCAAATGTTCAAAAGGCAATTAGCGAAAAGTATATTCCACCACCTCCTCCTGCTACCACCCTATTCTTTTTTAAAAATGTTATCTTTATTGTCTGTGTCCATGGGCTACCACCGTATTCTAAGTCACCCTTTATTTTTACCAAAATTTTTGCACAAATCCTTTGGAAACATAAGTCAGATCACGCCACTCCTCTGCTAAAACTAGACCAAGGCATCTAATTTCTCTCAAATAAAAGCTAAAGTTTCCCTCTGCCACCAGCCACCAAGTTCCCTTCCTTGAAGCAATCACATTTACTAGTTTATTGTGTATTTTTCAGAAGGTAGCCTATACATTATACATACATATCTGTGTGTATAATCTTTTTAAAAAAATATTTTATACCTCTCTTTTTTTCTCACTTGATGTCTGTCATTCTCTTTTATGGCTGCATAGTTATACATTTCATGGCAGTTATGTTATCAGGGATTCTTAGCCTGGAGTCCATGTATGGGCTATACAGGACTATGACTCTACCAAAACTCCATGTGGATATTTCTGTGCATGTGCATAGATGCATCTTCCAGCAGAAAGGGCCCATATCTTTGATCAGATTTAAAGGGGCCTGAGGACCAAAACAGTTCAAAATCACTATTATGAGTCTAAATTTGCCTTCCTGCAACTTATAACCCTTAGTCCTAATTCTGCTATTTAGAGAAGTTTTGTTAGAACCTGGTACACAGAGGAGACACAGCAAATATTTGTTAAATGAATGAAAGAACAACACAAAGTGAATCTATTCCCTCTTCTCTATGTTAGCTTTTGGTTGGCTTGAAGAAAACCATTGAGTCCTTCTAAGTCATCTCTTTTCAAAGGCTTACTGGATTAGTTCCCTTAACTCTGAATTTGACATAGTTTCTAAACCCATATGCTTTGCTCTCCCCCTGGACATGCTCTAATATGGACTTTCCCTTGAAATATCTTTAGGAGCAAGTAGACAATAAAAAATTTGAAGTAGACCAGGTTGGAGACAATGGCAAGTGGTGGGACCTGTGTAGTCCATTTAGTTGTCTAAAGATATTCACATTCAAACTCAAGACAAAAGACATTTGCAGACCAATTTTGTACCATGAGCTGGCAGTTTGAAAATCTTAAAATTTTGGTACTCATAGTTTATCAATACTCCTTTCACATCTTCCACACTCTATCACCTCACCTTTGTCCTCCCCATAAACCCAACAATTTAGTCACATTAAACTATTCTCTACTTCTCACATACCCCTTATAATTTCCTGCTCTTATTCCTTTACCCAAGTCACTCTCTCTGCATAAAATACTTATGTGGAATATTTGCTATTTGCCTATCCAGATCCACTTTTTTAAAAATAGACTTTATTTTTAGGGAAGTTTTAGATTCACAGAAAAATTGAGAGGAATGTACAGGGAGTTCCTATAGACTCCCTGCAAATCCACTTTTCACCCTTCTCCATTCTTTCTGTATCCCCAGAGGTTGATCATTTTATGGACTATATTAACTACCCTCCTTGTCCTTTGGATTCTTGTTGGGTATGGCCAATGGGAGGCACTAGCAAAAGATTGGAGATCAAAAGCAGATTAAAGTCTGGATATTTATTCTTCTGGCTTCCTCTCTGTGTAGTGTCAGCAGTTTGGTTGAGTCCTTCCAGAAGGATATACTGCAGGCCACATACATTTTTGGCAATGATGTTCAATAACTACACCTACTCTCTCTGGATTCTGGTAACTGCTGCCTTAGGGTTCTGGTAACTTGGCCCTTCAGGTCTAAAGGTTATAAAGGCTCCCTGGGGTGCTTCACCATCCTTTGTTGGGTTAAAACTGATCACACTGTTTTTAAACAGTCCCTCATTAAACTCCTCATGTTCCCTGTGTGAGTGTGCCATTGTGTTCCTACTGGAACTTTGACTGTTACCATGCCCTTCCTTCTCTTGTCTACTTGGTAAAACTTCTGTTTAAGTCCCAGCAACTCTGTGAGGCTTCTCAGAGTGCCTTTCCCTCTGAGAAAGTTAGCTGTCTTCCCACTTCCTTGAGAACATTTCTTACAGCACCCTGTGTTTATTTATTTATTTTTAAAATCTTTATTATTGAAAGTATTACATATGTCCCCTTATATGCCCATCCCAGGCCTTCATCACCCTATTGTCTGTGTCAATGAGTTATGCATATATGCATACAAGTTCTTTGGTTGATCCCTTCCCAACCACCCACCCTCCTCCGCCTTCCATCTGAGATTCTGCACTCTGTTCCATGCTTCTAAGTCTCTGGATCTATTTTGTTAATCAGTTTATATTGTTCATTAGATTCCACATATGAGTGAAATCATGTGATACATGTCTTTTTTTCTGACTGGCTTATTTTGCTTAGCATAATACACTCCAAGTCCCTCCATGCTATCTCAAAGGGTAAGAGAGATCCTTCTTTCTTACTGCTCTATAATATTCCATGGTGTAAATGTACAACAACTTTTTTATTCACTTATCTGCTGATGGGCACTTAGGCTGTTTGCAGATCTTAGCTATTGTAAATTGCACTGCTATGAACATAGGGATGCACATATTCTTTCTGATTGGTGATTTGGGAATCTTAGGATATATTCCTAGAAGTGGGATCACTGGGTCAAATGGAAGTTCATATTGAATTTTTTAAAGAAAACTCTATACTGTTTTCTATAATGGTTGTACCAGTCTGCATTCCCACCAGCAGTGTACTAGGGTTCCCTTTTCTCCACATCCTCGTCAGCACTTGTC
>NW_005357414.1:1360543-1365526 GCF_000412655.1 Myotis brandtii | reverse complement strand
CACTTGTCATTTGTTGATTTGTTGATGGTAGCCATTCTGACAGGTGTGGTGTGATACCTCATTGTCGTTTTAATTGGCATCTCTCTGAAGATCAGTAACTGAGCATTTATTCATGTCTCTTAGCCATCTGTAGTCTACTTTGGAGGAAGGTTTATGTCCTTTGCCCATTTTTTAACTGGATACTTTGACTTCCTTTTGTTAAGTTGTATGAGTTCCTTATATATTTTGGATACTAACCTTTTATAAGATGTATCAATGCCAAATATGTTATCCCATACAGAAGGCCACCTTTTCATATTGTTGATGGTTTCTTTTGCTGTGCAGAAGCTTTTTATTTTGATGTAGTCCCATTTGTTTATTTTCTCCTTAGTTTCCTTTGCTCTAGGAGATGTATCTATAAACATATTGCTCTGTGAGATGTCTGAGATTTTGAACCTATGGTTTCTTCTAGGATTTTTATGGTTTCACGACTTACATTTAGGTCTTTTATCCATTTTGAGTTTATTCTTGTGTATAATGTAAGTTGGCAGTCTAGTTTCATTCTTTCATGTATCTGACCAATTTTCCCAGCACCATTTATTAAGAGACTGTCTTGATTCCATTGTATGCTCTTGCCTTCTTTGTCAAATATTAATTGAGTGTAATGGCTTGGGTTGATTTCTGGGGTCTCTGTGTGTTCCATTGATCTATATGCCTGTTCTTGTGCCAGTACCAGGCTGTTCTGATTACAGTGGCTTTGTAGTATAATTTGATATCTGGTGTTGTGATCCCTCCAACTTTTTTCTTCTTTCTCAAGATTGCTGTGGCTATTCAGGGTCTTTTTTTGTTCCATATATATTTTTGGAGTATTTGTCTTAGATCTGTAAAATATTCCATTGGTATTTTAATAGGTATTGCATTGAATCTGTAGATTGCTTTGGGTAATATGGGCATTTTAATGATGTTGGTTCTACAATTCATGAACATGGTATACTCTTCCACTTGTTTATATCTTACTCTATCTCTTTTTTCAACATCCTGTAGTTTTGGGAGTACAGGTCTTTAACCCCCTTTGTTAAGTTTATTCCTAAGTATCTTACTTTTTTTATTGCAATGATAAATGGGATTGTTTTTATTTTCATTTCTCTTTCTGAGAGTTCACTATTGGTGTATAAAAATGCTATGGATTTTGGGGTGTTAATTTTGTATCTTGCTAAGTTGCTGAATTCATTTATTAAATCTAGTAGTTTTTTGGTGCAGTCTTTATGGTTTTCTATATACAATATCATGTCATCTGTGAATAAGGAGGGTTTTACTTCTTCCTTTCCAATTTGGATGCATTTTATATTTTCTTCTTGTCTGATCACTGAAGCTAGGCTTCCAGTACTATCTATACTAAAAAAAAGGTAATATGCTAATTAGACCAGACGTCTTCTGGACATTCTTCTGGACGTCCTTCCAGACAAAGCCATGGTGGTGGGGGCTGAGGCAGAGGCAGTTAGGAGTGCGATCAGGCCAGCAGGGGAGGGCAATTAGGGGCGACCAGGCCAGCAGGCAGGGGAGGGCAGGCAGGGGAGCAGTTAGGGGTGTTCAGGCAGGCAGGCAGATAGGTTAGGGGCAATCAGGCCAGCAGGCAGGGGAGCGGTTAGGGGCAATCAAGCAGGCATGCAGAGGCGGTTAGGGGTGATCAGGCAGGCAGGCAGGTGAGTGATTAGGACCCAGCGGTCCCAGATTGTGGGAGGGATGTCCAACTGCCAATTTAGTCCTGATCCCACAGGGGTCGAAACCAGCAGTCGGACATCCCCCAAGGGGTCCCGGATTGGAGAGAGTGCAGGCCAGGCTGAGGGATCTCCCCACTGTTCACGAATTTCATGCACCAGGCCTCTAGTGTTGAATAAGAGTGGTAAAAGCAGACATCCATGTCTCGTTCCTATTCTTAGGGGAAATGGTTTTAGTTTTCACCCATTGAATATGATATGATCATATGATTGTTGTCTTTCAATTTATTTATATGATATATCACATTTATTGATTTGTGAATACTGTATCAACCTTGCATTCCTGGAATAATTCCTACTTGATCATGGCGTATGATCTTTTTAATATATTGCTGGATCCAATTTGCTAATACTTTGTTGAGGATGTTAGGATCTATGTTCATCAGGGATATTAGCCTGTAATTCTCTTTCTTTGTAGTGTCATTATCTTGTTTTGGAATTCGGGTAATGCTGGACTCATAAAAAGAGTTTGGAAATATTCCTTACTCTAGGATATTTTAGAATAGTATGAGAAGTATAGGTGTTAGCTCTTCTTTGAATATTTGGTAAAACTCCTCTGTGAAGCCATCTTGACCAGGGCTTTTATTTGCTGAGAGTTTTTTTTAATTATTACTGCTTCAATTTCATCAATTGTCTGTGGCCTATTCAGGTTTTCTGCTTCTTCCTGATTCAGTTTTGAAGATTGTATTTTTCTAGAAATTTGTCCATTTCATCCACATTATCTGGGTAGTTGTCATATAGTTGTTCACAGTAATTTCTTAATCCTTTGTATTTCTGATTTCTGTGGTGTCAGTTGTTACTTCTCTGCTTTTGTTTCTGATTTTATTTATTTTTGTCCTCTTTATTACTTGACTAGAGGCTTGGTGCATGAAATTTGTGCACTGGGGCGGGGGTGTCCCTCAGCCCAGCCTGCACCCTCTCCAATCTGGCACCCCTTCGGGGGATGACCGGCAATCGGACATCCCTCTCACAATCTGGGACTGCTGGCTTCCAACATCTCACCTGCCTGCCTGCCTGATTGCCCCTAACTGCTTCTGCCTGCCAGCCTGATCAACCCCTAACCACTCCCCTGCCAGCCTGATTGATGCCTAACTGCTCCCCTGCCGACCTGATCGCCCCCAACTGCCCTCCCCTGTCGGCCCAGTTGCCCCCAACTGACATCCCCTGCCAGCCCAGTCTCCTCTAACTGCCTCCCCTGCTGGCCTGGTCACTCCTAACTGCTCTGCCTTGCTGGCCTGATCACCCAGAACTACCCTCCCCTGCTGGCCATCTTGTGGCTATGGGTGCTGCTATCTTTGAGGGCGTGACAGTCAATTAGCATATTCCCTCCTTATTGGCTGTGGGCACCACCATCTTTGTGATGGTGTGAGGGTCAATTAGCACATTCCCTCTTTATTAGATAGGATGAGTCTGGCTAATGGTTTGTCAATCTTGTTTATCTTTTCAAAGAACCAGCTCTTGGTTTTCATTAATTTTTTGTGTTGTTATTTTAGCCTCTATGTCATTTATTCCTGCTCTAATCTTTATTATTTTCTATGTTCTACTTCCTCTGGGCTTTTCTTGTTGTTCTTTCTAACTCTTTAAGTTGTAGGGTTAAATCATTTATTATTAATTTTTCTTGTTTTTTTGAGATAGGCCTGTTGTGCTATGAACTTCCCTCTCAGGACTACTTTTGCTGTGTCCCAGAGATTTTGTGTTGTTGTGTGTTCATTTTCATGTTTCCAGAAATTTTTAAAATTTATTTCTTGATATCATTGTTAACCCATTCATTGTTTAATAACATGCTATTTTGCCTCCATGTGTTTTAATGTTTTTGGGTATTTTTATTGTAGTTGATTTCTAATTTCATTCCATTGTGATCTTAGAAGATGATTGATATTATTTAAATCTTCTTAAACTTGTTGAGACTTGTTTTGTGTCTGAAAATGTGGTCTATCTTTGACCACATTAAAGGCAGCAAGAGAAAAGCAAATTGTTACCTACAAAGGAGCTCCCATAATGCTGTCATCTGATTTCTCATCAGAAACTCTACAGGAAAGAAGGGAATACATTAAATACTTGAGGTAATGGAAATCAAGGATATGAAACCAAGATTACTATATCCAGCAAGGCTATCATTCAAAATAGATGGTGAAATAAAGAACTTCCCAGACAAAAAAGGTTAACCCACCAAACCAGCACTGCAAGAAATGCTAAAGGGACTGTTGTAATAATAAGAAGAAATAGAGAGAGAGAAAGAGAAACATAGGCAAAAAGGCTTAAAATGGCAATAAATAAGTCTTTTTGTCTTTAAAAATGACCTATGTGTGCTTGAGAAGAATGTATATTCTGCAGCTTTGGGGAGAAATCTATATATATAAAAGCCAAGCAACTGGAATGACCAGAATGATCAGAACAACCGGAACGACCGGTCACTATGATGGACACTGTGGCTGACCAACTGGCCCAATGGGGGTGGGGCTGGCAAGCCAAACTCCTGCGGCCACCCCTCTGGCTGGCCTGGCCCTGACCTGCCTCCCCTGCCCCCCGATCGGAGGCAGGACCGGTGGCCAACCTCCCACAGCCCATACCCCCAGCTGGCCTGGCCACGATTGGTCCCCCCATCCTGATTGGGGTGGGCCAGCTGGACCCCACCCATGCACAAATTTGTGCACTGGGTCTCTAGTGTTCTATAAATGTCCATCTAATCTACCTGATCCAATGTGTCATTTAGAGTCATGGTTTCCCTGTTAATTTTTTTGTCTGGAAGATCTATCCAGTGAAATTAGCAGGTGTTAAAGTCCCCTATTATGACTGTATTGCTGTCAATCTCTCCCTTAAAGTCCTCTGGAAGTTTTTTATATAATAGGTGCTCCTATATTAGGTGCATATATGTTTACCAGGGTTATATACGCTTGTTGGATCGATCCCTTTATATTACGTAGTGACCTTTATTATGTCCTGTGATGGCCTTCATTTTGAAGTCTATTTTGTCAGATATTTTGTCAGATTGATATCCCAGCCTTTTTTTTTCATTTGCATGGAAATTTTTTTTCCATCCCTTCACTCTCATCCTGTGTCAGTCTTTTGTTCTGATGTGCATCTCTTGTGGACAAGCATATATTTGGATCATGTTTTTTTAAAAAAATATATATTTTATTGACTTTTTACAGAGAGGAAGGGAGAGGGATAGAGAGTTAGAAACATTGATGAGAGAGAAACATCGATCAGCTGCCTCCTGCACACC
>NW_005357414.1:1356061-1360436 GCF_000412655.1 Myotis brandtii | reverse complement strand
CCTTTTTGCCTATGTTTCTCTTTCTCTCTCTCTATTTCTTCTTATTATTACAACAGTCCCTTTAGCATTTCTTGCATTGCTGGTTTGGTGGGTTAACCTTTTTTGTCTGGGAAGTTCTTTATTTCACCATCTATTTTGAATGATAGCCTTGCTGGATATAGTAATCTTGGTTTCATATCCTTGATTTCCATTACCTCAAGTATTTAATGTATTCCCTTCTTTCCTGTAGAGTTTCTGATGAGAAATCAGATGACAGAATTATGGGAGCTCCTTTGTAGGTAACAATTTGCTTTTCTCTTGCTGCCTTTAAGATTCTCTTTTTGTCTTTAATTTTTGGCATTTTAATTATGATGTGTCTGGGTGTGGTCCTTTTGGGTTCTTCTTGTTTGGGACTCTCTGTGCCTCCTGAATTTGTGTGAATTTTTCATTCACCAGGTTAAGGAAGTTTTCTGCCATTATTTCTTCAAACACATTATCTAAACCTAGCTCATTTTTTTCTCCTCCTGGTACATCTATTATGTTAATATTATTATGTTTTATGTTGTCCCACAGTTCCCTTAAGCTGTCTTCCTGTTTTTTAATTGTGTGTTTTTTGATTATTCTCTGATTGACTGATTTTTTCTACCTTGTCTTCTAATTCACTGATCCAATCCTCAGATTTCCCTTATCAGCTGTGTATCCCTTCCATTGTGTTCTTTATTAGTGCTATGTCATTCTTTATAGTTAGTATATCTTTTCTCATGCTGTTGAGCATCCTTGCCATCATTATTCTGATATTTATGTCTGATAAATTTCTTATTTCTATTTCATTTAACTCTTCTTCTGGAGAATTCTCTTGTTCTGTCATTTCAGGCTTGTTTTTTTTTTTTTTTTCTCTCCCCATTTTGTCTGTCTGTTCAGGTTTGTGCCTATAGATCTGCTACATCTGACATTTTCTAGTGCAGAACAATGTCAGAAGTTGTTTGTTAGTACACTATAACACTTATTTTACAAATAAGGAATACAGTGTTTCCCTGAGTACCCTGTTTGAAGATATCAGCACTCAACATCCTGTGGCTCCCTCTGCTGGGGCTGAGTGTCTTTGGAAAGGACTACAATGTGCACTGGGGTCTGCATTTCCTAGCTCTGGGCCCAGAAGGAGATCAGGCAAAGAATCAAAGCCTCCAGAGACCCATCTCTGACTGAAGTTGGATTAATATTAAGTCTTTATTAGCCTCAGGCTATCTACCACAGGGTGTGGCAGAGTTCTTCCAACAGGGTCTGTCAGCTCCCTTCTCCACAGGCAATAATCCCTTGGATAGCAAAGTTCCACTGCCAGATAAATATGTCCTCAGCAGTGTGAGGGAATGACTCAGGATAGGAGACGGGGTGCCCTCTGAGCTCTAACCCAGAGCCCCAAACCCTAGGTTTTTCTCATACAGCTCCAGTCCACCCTGTCTTCCCTCTGCTGGAGCCCAAAATGAGTGGCTGCACATGAAATCTTGTGCTTTGACCCTTTAAATGAGTTCCTGCATTCCCAGCCACCTCTTGCTAGCAGAAAAAAACCCCTGCTGCTTTTCACAGCCAAATATTATGTGAGTACCTTTCTCAGTTCTGGTGCTCTGAGGTGGGGAGCCCAGATTAGCGATTAGACCCCAGAGTTCTCAGTGGCAATCCCCCACAGCTGAGATATCTCTCCGGAACTTCAGCTGCTGTCTGTGGGAGCCCGACCAGCCTTTGCACATTTCCACACTTCCCACAGGTCTTTATGTAGTCTCCACTTTTCATACTTGGTTATCAGGGTTCTCTCCAGCTAGTCTTCAGTTGATTTTTCAGGGTAGTGTTTTTGTATTTTAGTTATATTTCCAGTTTGATCCTGGGAGAGTGTCAGTGTTACTTTCACTTACACCGCCGCCAATTTGGAATCCCAGAATACCTCTCAAACCATTCTGAAGTGAAAAAAATTTTACGCCAGCCATTGTAATTTGGGAGCTTCTCTATTTGAAAAATGTACCATAATTTATTTGTTGGACACCTACGTTATTTAAGCAAAACAAATCACAACACAAAAACTTTGGATAAAATTTAACTCAAAAAATATATAACTGAATTCAAGAAGCAAGAAAGGAAAATTATTGTACTAACTGTCTATGGTGCCAGATGGGTACTGTAAATATTAGGGGGAACACTGTAACATATATGATTGTCTAACCACTATGCTATATACCTTAAACTAATACCAAATAATATTGAATGTAAACTTTAATTGAAAAAAAAATTAAAATTTAATTTAAAAAAATAAAGGAAAACCTTCAGATTACAGAAACAAAAAGGAAATTCAAAATCACAGCAATGAGCATCAATTGTAGTTTCAAAAGTCATGGGGATAATGGGACCAGGTATATACTTTAGAGGCTGAGATTTGAGTCATTTAAAGGGCTTGGAATTGATTTAAAATTGTGCTTTCTGCACATAACAAGTAGAAGGAAGTTGCCTCATCTATTAATTGAAACTAGATTTGCCAAATAGCCAAGGAAATAATAATAAAAAATCTTATTTAGTACTTACAATATGCCAGGTACTGTTCTACACACTTTGCATATATTAATTTATTTAATATTCACAAAAACCTTATAAACTAGTTACTATTATAACCACCATTTTACAAATAAAGAATAAAGTGTTTAAGTAACTTACTTAAGATCACATTGCTAGGAAGTGACAAATATAAGATTCAGACCTAGACATCTGACTCCAGTGTCCATGCTCTAAACTATTATGCTATCTATACTGCATCTCTAGAAAGAAGATATAGGCCATCTTCCCTAGGATGAGGTAGATGTAAACTCACAAATAAGAAGTTTAAAATATAAACCTGAGCTACACACTGGTATAATGCTCAAATTTATAGTACCCACATAGTTCAGAAACTCTGAGCTGATAACTGAACCTAAAATCTGGTCCAGAACTTGGATCACCATAGAACTCTGGTAGGGCACATAAAAACTGCCCATGGGGCCATCTCTACAACTTAGAGTCAAATTCTTATAGCATAGAAATATACAGGAGGAACCAAGATGGTGGCATAGGTAAACACCTGAACTTGCTGCCGCACACAACCACATTAAAACTACAACTAAAAGACAAAATGAATATCATCCAGAACCATGGGAAGACTGGCTGAGTGGAAATTCTACAACTAGAAGGAAAGAGAAAAGCGCATTGAGTCAGGTAGGAGGTGCAGAGGTGTAGAAGTGTGGAGGTACGGAGGCACGCACGAACAGGGCTGGCACCTGGGTACACTGTTGTCTTTTTCAATGGGGAGGGAGATACAAGCTCCTGACTGCTGCTCTGAACTCCAGTTCCAGGTGAGAATTTGGGGACCCAGACTCATATGAAGAGAAACTGGACTGTCTGGCATCGGGCCTGAACGTGAGGGTGGCTTTCTCACAGAGGTGCTTGTAGCATTCATTGTTTCTGCACAGGGCCACAGGACACAGACCCCAGGACCTCTTGGAGGCGGAACAGACTGGAAGCCATTGCGGTTTGCCCCGCCTTGGTGATTCCCTGAGACCCCACCCCACCCAATTTACAACCCCACCCAAGCTGTGCGCAGAGGCTTTTGCATATGAATGGCCTGGCTTCTCTCTGCCTAAAAACCTGTCAAACTGTAGCTGGGTCAGAGAACCCCAGAGCTTCCAAAAGAAGGCCTAGGGCTCATCAGCAGCCTGCATTGCTTCACAGCTGCACCTCAGCTGGGCACCTCCAAACCCCAAACAAAGAGGAGGAATCTGCAGATCTCTCTGTAGCTCCTGCTGGGTGGCCTCAGGCAGTGGCTCACTTTATACCTCCTTGGAGATCCAAGAGCCAGTGTACCCAGTGGTCAGAGTGTGTCCATCCAGATTGCTACTCTTCACATCCATAAGAGACACACTCTGGGCATACTCAGTGAGCGCAAAAGCCCCAATGAAGCAAGTCCTGCCCCATAAGGGTGTCTCCAGCACAGAAGTTCTCCCATTGTAGACACAACTGTTCTTCACAGCCAATTGGCTTGGAGGTCAATTCCTCCCAGTGATACCAACAATAATCAAGGCTTAACTACAACAAGACTGTGCACACAGCCCACAAAAGAGTGCACCAAGAGTGTCCACCTCAGGTAATTAGGGAGGCTGAGCCACTGGGCCCTATAGGACACCTAGCACACAAAGCCATTCTATCAACACAGGGAAGCAGTAAAAAATGTGGAGACAAAGAAACAGGTCATAAATGAAAGAAATGGAGGAAAGCAAACTACTGGATATAGAGTTCAAAACCACGGTTATAATGTTACTCAAGAATCTTCTAGAAACCTCTGAGAAATTTAGTGAGACCCTCAAGGATATGAAAAAGGACCAAT
>NW_005357414.1:1354278-1355280 GCF_000412655.1 Myotis brandtii | reverse complement strand
GGGCATAAAAAGGGAGTGGACTGACAATTCTCGGGGGAAAGGGGGTGAGGGGGGTGTGGGAAGAGACTGGATAAAAATTGTACACCTATGGACGAGGACAGTGAGGGGGGGTGGAAACCGGGTGGAGGGGAGCTATGTGGGGAAAAAGAGGAACAACTGTAATAGACTGAACAATAAAGATTTATTTAAAAAATATACAGAATTCTGAACCGACTTTAAAATATTGTATGTTTAAAGGTTTAAAGAGATTTTTAAATGGAAGAAAATGCGTGAAGCGAGAGAGAGAGAGAGAGAGAGAGAGAGAGAGATTTTAAAGAATTAGAAAGATAACAATAAGAAGCCTAGAGTAAGTATAAGGAAGGAAATAATAAAGATCAGAGCAGAAATAAATGACATAGAGACAAAAAATTACAAAGAGCAATGAAACCTAGAGCTGGTTCTTTGAAAAGATAAACCAGATGAATGAACCTTTAGCCAGACTCATCAAGAAACAAAGAGAGAGGATCCAAATAAAATCAGAAATGAAAGAGGTGAAGTAACAACTGACACCATGGAAATACAAAGGATTTTAAGAAAATACTATGAACAACTATATGCCAACAAGTTGGACAACCTGGACGAAATGGAAAAAATTCCTAGAAAAATACAATCTTGCAAAACTGAATCAGGAAGAAGCAGAAAAACTGAATAGGCTGATGAACAAGCCATAAAATGGAAGCAGTAATCAAAAAACTCCTACCAAACAAAAGCCCTGGTCCAGATGGCTTCACAGAGGAGTTTTACCAAATATTCAAAGAAGAACTAACATCTATCCTCCTCAAACTATTCAAAACAATCCAAGAGGAGGGAACACTTCCAAAATCTTCTTATGAGGCCAGGATTATCATCTTATCGAATAATAGACAAACATGGTAATTAACCATACCTCTGCTATGCTTCCCATTGGCTAATCAGGGTGATATGCAAATTAACTGCCAACCAAGATGGCGGCTGGCAGCCATG
>NW_005357414.1:1351483-1352769 GCF_000412655.1 Myotis brandtii | reverse complement strand
ATGTCTGATTGCCAGCTTAGGCCCAATCCCCTGGGGAGCAGGCCTCAGCCAGCAGATGGTCATCCCCTGAAGGGTCCCAGACTGTGAGAGGGCACAGGCCGGGCTGAGGGACCCCCCCCGAGTGCACAAATTTTTGTGCACCAGGCCTCTAGCATATAATAAAAGCCTAATATGCAAATTGTCCCCTTGACTTGGAGTTTGAGCAGGGGGCAGGGCCAGCCAGCCAACTGCCTGTTGCCCCTCTCCCTGGCCAGCCCCGCCGCAGGCAGCTGGGGGAAGGGAGGCCCCAGCTGGCAGCCAGCTGCCACTAAGGACCCTACCCATGCACGAATTACATGCCCTGAGCCTCTAGTCCTAATATAAATCCCGTTAAAGACATTACAAAGAAAGAGAATTACAGGTCAATATCCTTGATGAACATAGATTTTAAAATCCTCAATAAAATATTATCAAATCAGATCCAGCAATACATTAAAAAGATCATACACCATGACCAAGTGAGATTTATTTCAGGGATGCAAGGCTGGTACAATACTCACAAATCAATAAATGTGATACATCACATAAACATATTAGAAGAAAATAATCACATGATCATATCAATTAATACATAAAAAGCATTTGACAAAATCCAACACCCTTTTTTGATAAAAACTCTCATCAAAGTGGGAATAGAGGGATCGAACATCAACATAATAGAGGCCATATATGACAAACCTACAGCCAACATCATACTTAACCCTTTGAGTGCCAACCAATATCCTAGGAACTATGCTAAAATTGCCAAGGCATTTTTGCTGATTTTACAGCAGCTTAGGGAAAAAATTATGAATCACAAGTAAATGAAGTTACATATTCAAAAACTTAAGGAAACCTTTACTACATTTGTTTTCTGCACTTAGGTGCCATCTGTCAATAAAGAGTGAACTACTAGCATCTAATAGTGACACTGCAGGAGGAGCGCGATAGCGCTCCCGGCAGTTTTGGTGAAAGACAGGAGGAGCACAATCATGCTCCCCAGCACTCTAGGGGTTAATGGGCAAAAAGTAAAACCATTTCCCATAAGAACAGGAACAAGACAGGGTTGTCTGCTTTCACCACTTTTATTCAACACTAGAGGCCCTGTGGGAGCGCACTGACCATCAGGAGGCAGCTCCTGCATTCAGCACCTGCCCCCTAGTGGTCAGCGTGTGTCATAGCGACCATTTGGCCAATTTGCATATTAGCCTTTTATTATATAGGACTAGAGGCCCGGTGCACAAAAATTTGTGCACTCGGGGGGCGGG
>NW_005357414.1:1348615-1350869 GCF_000412655.1 Myotis brandtii | reverse complement strand
TGGTTGGGGCGCCGCAGCCTGTCACACACAGAGCCGCAGGGCGATCAGGGGGTTTGGGCGCTGCCCCCTGTCATGCTGATCCCGGTGCCGGGAGCCTCGCTGCTCCGCTGATCCCGGTGCTGGGAGGCATATTACCCTTTTACTATATAGAATAGAGGCCTGGTGCATGGGTAGGGGCTGGCTGGTTTGCCCTGAAGGGTGTCCTGGATCAGGGTGGGGGTCCCCACTGGGGTACCTGGCCTGTCTGGGTGAGGGGCTGAGGGCTGTTTTCCGGCTGGCGAGTGACTGAAGCTTCCAACCGCTCCTTGTTTTCTTCTCTTTTTTTTTTTTTTTTCTGGGCCAGTTTTAGCTTTGAGGCCTTGCTGCTGAAAACATAGATACAATGTTGCGGTCCGAGCCCGGCTGAATGGAAGCCCTTTTCTGGGGTTTTGTTTAGCTTCTTATTTGCAACATAGTATATAGTTGCTTAGAGTTGCAACTGAGAGGCTGGCAAGTTAGGCGGGGAACGTTGGAGTCTGCAGCAAGCAAGCCTCCCTGCTCGCTTCAGTGCCTGGTTGCCGGCCGCCATCTTGGCTGACAGTTAATTTGCATATACTCACTGATTAGCCAATGAAAAGGGTAGCGGTCGTACGCCAATTACCATGTTTCTCTTTTATTAGTGTAGATAGTACTAGAAGTCCTAGCCACAGTGATCAGACAAGGAGAAAAAAATAAAAGACATCCAAATTGGAAAGCAAGACAAAGCTGTAATTATTTGCAGATAACATGATATTGTATGTAGAAAACCCTAAAGACTCCATTAAAGAACTACTAGCCCAGCTGGCATGGCTCAGTGGTTGAGCGTCGACCTATGAACCAGGATGTCACAGGTCAATTCCCGGTCAGGGCACATGACCGGGTTGTTGGCTCAATCCCAGTGTGGAGCGTGCAGGAAGCAGCCAATCAATGATTCTCTCTCATCATTGATGTTTCTATCTATCTCTCCCTCTGTCTTCCTTTCTCTAAAATAAATTAAAAACATGAATTGAACAATGTAGCAGGATACAAAATTAACAAGTAGAAATGAAAGGCATTTTTATGTGCCAATAATGAACTCTCAGGAATAGAAACTAAAAAAGCAATCCCATTTACCATTGCAACAACAAAAAATGTCTGGTAATAAACTTAACCAAAGAAGCAAAAGACTTGTACTCAGAAAACTACAGAATGTTGAAAAAAGAAATAGAAGAAGATATAAACAAGTGGGAGAATATTGTGTTCATGGGTTAGTAGAATTAATATCATTAAAATGTCCATATACCCAAAGCAATCTACAGGTTCAGTGCAATCCCTGTTAAAATACTAATGGCATATGTCACAAATCTAGAACAAATACTCCAAAAACTTATATGCAACTGAACAAGACCCTGAAGAGCTGCTGCTATCTTGAGGAAGAAGAGCAAAGTTGGAGGGATCACAATATCATATACCAAGCTATACTACAAAGCCACTGTTATCAAAACAGCATGGTACTGGCTCAAGAACAGGCATATAGCTCAATGGAACAGGACAGAGACCACAGAAATAGAGCCAAGCCATTATGCTTAATTAATATTTTACAAAGGAGGTAAGAGCATACAAGGAGTAAAGACAGTCTCTTCAATGGAAAACAGTATGGAATTTCCTCAAAAAATTAAAAATGGAACTGCCATTTGACCCAGAGATCCCACTTCTAGGAATATATCCCAAGAATCCTGAAACACAAATCTGAAAGAATATATGCACCTGTATGTTCATAGCAGTACAATTTGCAATAGCTAAGATTTGGAAACAGCTCAAGTGCCCATCAGCAGATGAGTGGATAAAAAAGCTGTGGTCCATTTACACAATGGAATACCACACAGCTGTAAAAAAGTAATAACTCTCACCATTTACAAAATCATGGATGGACCTGGAGAGTTTTATGCTAAGCAAAATAAGCCAGTCAGAGAAAGATAAGTATCATATGATCTCACTCATATGTGGAATCTAATGAACAAAATAAACTGATGAACAAAATATATCCAGAGGCATAGATACATGGAACAGACTGACCTATTTCAGAAGGGGGAGGAGAGGGAGAAGAGATTAACCAATTAACTTATATGCATATATTCATAGCCCATTGACAGATAATAGTGTGGGGAAGGCCTGGGGATGGGACAGGAGCAGTGCAGAGGGGTTCAATGGGGGTAAAAACAGGGGACATCTGTAATACTTTCAACAATAAAGATAT
>NW_005357414.1:1346815-1348498 GCF_000412655.1 Myotis brandtii | reverse complement strand
TGATGAGCTTTGGAAGACCTTAGTTCTAGTCACATGGATATATTAAAATGTCTACTGACTGGTTAAACTACAAATAAGGCATGAGTGAAGGGAGAATTCATAAGATAAATAGAGCTGAGATAATCATAGAACATAGCACAATACTATAAAATGCTAATTATGAAAGAATAATTAGAAGATGTGGATGACAGAATAAGAAACTTCACATACATCTAATAGAAAGTGAACAATGGAAAGAGGTAATATTCGAAGAGAAATGGCTGAAAAATTTCCAGAACTAATAAAACATATGAAATCCTGTACCTAGTCTCAAGCAGAATAAATTAAGACAAATTGATAACTCCTAGATGCATCATGGTGAAACTTCAGGGCATCAAAGATAAAGGGAAACATCTTAAAATTTACTAAAGGCAAATAATGCTGCAAAGTATTTCTGTAGCATCCTAAAAGTGGAATTTCTGAGACAAAGGATATGTACATTGAAAAGAAATTAATGTGTTTTAAATGAATGAGTGGGTGAATTAATGAGTCCAGTAGAGGAATTATTTCTCTCAATTTCAGCATGATGTTTCTTTTGGTACAGCCTGAGATTGCATACACCAAGTATCTATTTATATGTTTGAAACTGCATCATTACTATTAAGCATGAGTCCAATTAAAATCCCAGGACTTTTTCAAATGAAGGGCTGTGAAATGAGGTGTACTTGGGCAATTAATTTTTAAAACTCAGATGCAGGACTACTCAGATATTGGCAAGATCACTGACAGCTAGAACATTAAAGAAGGTTCCATAAAGGAAATAGTACTTAGGCTGATTAGGGTTTATTTTAGATGGAGGGAATAAAGGAGAGCTTCTAGGTTTGTGGGATGGAGGTAACAAGAGTGATGAAATGTATGAACAGGTCATAGGTTAGTAAATGAGCTTGGGGTGTATCTGTGAAGGGTGGGGAATTAAAGAGATAAAGTTCAAAAGCATGGTGGGACCAGATTATGGAGGGTTTATAAAAGCAGGCAGTGTTGGGATTTGATACCATACATGGTTAACTGGGAGCCACTTCAGCCTTTGAAAGAGGAGATTACATTATCTGGCCAGCCAAAGAGAGGTCAACTAACCCAGGAAGGAGCTGGGAGATGGAGTGAAGTAATGCAGGTCCCTAGTCCTCCTGCTTCTGAGTTACTGTACATGTTATCCAGACAAGTAGTCAAGTTCAGCAAACAGCACAGAGACACTGGGGTGACCTAATGTTGAATTGTCTGACTAGTGTGAACCATGTATAAGGAAATTGAAATGGCAAGACTAAAAGTGGTATTTAGGAAGAGTAGTCTAATAGCAAACTCAAGATGCTTTAGAGCTTAGGGGGAAGTATAAGAAAGAAAGGCAAAGGATGCAGGGGAACAAGAGACAGAATGGAATAGGCAATGTACACTGGAATAAGCATTAAAAAACCTTAGTTCTAAAGCAAAATAAACCAGTCAGAGAAAGATAAATATCACATGATCTCACTCATTTGTGGAATATAATGAACATTATAAACTAATGAACAAAAATAGATACAGAGACAAAGAAGCATTGAACAAACTGTCAAAATTCAGTGGGAAGGCAGGGGAGGGGTGGGGTTGGGGGTAAGAGATAAACCAAAAAACTTGTATGCATGCACATAAGCATAACCAATGGACACAAAC
>NW_005357414.1:1338869-1346770 GCF_000412655.1 Myotis brandtii | reverse complement strand
ACATATGTAATACTATCCTATATAATAAAAGCCTAATATGCTAAGAGTCTGACCGTTCAATTGTTTGACCAGTTGCTATGACACACACTGACCACCAGGGGGAAGATGCTCCTACTGGTAAGTTAGCTTGCTGCTGGGGTCTGGTCTATCAGGACTGGGGGAGACGGGCCAGACACACCCTGGAGCCCTCCTGCAGTCCCTCCCCTGCCCCTGTCGTGCACCAATGGAATCCCTCAGCCTGACCTGCACCCTCTCACAATCCAGGACCCCTCAGGGGATGTTGGAGAGCCAGTTTCAGCCTGATCCCTGCAGGCCAGGCTGAGGGACCCCGCCAGCGCACGAATCCGTACACCAGGCCTCTAGTATGTAATACTTTAAACAATAAAATAAAACTTAAACAAAATGAAACCAAAACAAACAAACAAAAAAAACCCCAAAACCTTAGTTCTAGTCCTGGATCTACCTCCTACTAACCATGTGACCTTGTGCAGATTGCAGAAACACTGAGACTAGTTTTCTCATCTTCAAATATGCTAGAATATAAACTCTAGAAGGATGTAACCAGGTCTACTTTGTTCACCAGGGTATGCCTAGCTCCTAGTATAAGGTTCAGCCTATAGTAGAGCCTCAGTAAATAGTGGTTGAATAGATGAATGAATGACTAAATGCTCTAATGCAGTGGTTCTCAACCTGTGGGTCGCGACTCCTTTGGGGGTCGAACGAACCATTCACAGGGGTCGCCTAAGACCATCAGAAAACACATATATAATTACATATTGTTTTTGTGATTAATCACTATGCTTTAATTATGTTCAATTTGTAACAATGAAATTGGGGGTCACCACAACATGAGGAACTGTATTAAAGGGTCGCGGCATTAGGAAGGTTGAGAACCACTGCTCTAATGCCTGCCTTGCCTGCCTCAGAGTTATTGTGAGATTCAAATGAGATGTGAAAATATTACGTGGAATTAAAACACTAAGCAATCCTATGGTAAAATACTGCAGCTACTACTGAGAAGTATTTTTCAAATTAAATTAGAAGGCTTGTTTCAGTATTTTAAAAGTGAAATAAGCAGGCTAATGATATCAAGTTTTCTTAGTATGGAAAGTAAGATGGCTAGTGAAAATATAAAATACTTCAAATGATTTACCAAATTTATTTAAGGGACACAGCAAGATCTGTGTTCTGTACCATATTTTGTCATTTGCACTCAATGTGTTCATTTTAAGGGTAATAATAATGTTAATTACAGTTAACATTCATTGACTACAGATGCTGTGCTGTGTCCCATCTTGTCTTTTAAAAAAAGCCTGCAAAAAATGTGATAGCATTCTTATTTTAGAGGTAGGGAAACTGAGGTTCAAAGAATTTAAATGACTTGCTTACAGCCATGTAAGGAATTTGCAGAGCTAGAAATTTTTTCTGAAGTCTGTATCTGAGCCAGTGGGAAGATATTGGAGATAAACAGATTTCTTCACACCATAAGGATGCCTTTGCTCAGAGACAGAGCAGTATGGAATGTCCTGCCTCCTGAGATAATGAGCAGGATCACTACATAATTTGCAGAGCCTAGTGCAAAATAAAATTGTAAACACACCAAGCCAGCCCTGACTGGAAATGTTTTAGCACAAGTTAGCTGGCCTCTAGAAAGGGATGTTAGAGAGAGGAGTTGATATGAACTGAGGCACTGGACAAGATTACCTTAATCCAAGATTCTATTTGCCCGATGGGTTAGAGTAGCTTCCTGAGGTGACTCATGAGGTCCTTCAGATGAGGGAGAATTCTACAGGTGACTCATGGAGATCCATGGTGCTATGATCATCTGGGTCACCAAAAAAATGCTTTGCCCTGCGAGGCATCACAAGCACTCATAAGAAAAAAAAAGAAAATATTAGTAGTGGTGAGGCATAATGGAGAGTCAGAGAGATGTGGGTTCAAATCCTAACTCTGTCATTTACTAGCTAGTGTGTGCCTTTGAACAAGTCACTTAAAACCCTTTGAGACTGTTCTCCCATCTACAATATGATAATTGTTTCTGCCTTGCAGAGTTGTGGTGTGGTTTCAGTGATATGTTTCACATCAAGTGCATCTGGCACTTTGTGAGCCCTCAGTAAATGTTAGCCATTGTTTTCTTTCTATTATTGGGGTGGGGAAGGTATGGCATTTGGTCATTTGCTTCTCCTGAAACACTTAATAGCCCAATAGAAAAGTCTCCCAGACCCATCTAGGGACACCGAAACCCCTTCCCACTCTAGTCTTCTGAATCACAGCACGATGCTGGTGGTGGGATATGGGTGAAGGTGAAGTGGAGCCGTTAGTAGACAGTGAATGTAATGATAATGATAGGAATCTTCAAGAAGGTTGATGATAACCTTCAAGAATGATAATGAACATTCAAGAAGAATGGAACTCACAAGGTTTTCTTCTAGCCCTGAAGACACTTGCTCACAGAAGAGAATTGTTTAAATCCAATCTTGAAATCCTGCCAGGAGAATGATTTACCTACGCTGATTTTTCACGGGATCAGAACTAAGAATAAAATTCACTCCTGCCTGGCAAAGCTATATGCATTAGTCACTTGAAATAACAAGAACCGTAACCCCTTTCTCTTTGTCAGCAAGACCCCTTTCCTACCTCTTCACAATTCTGTAATACAGCCTGCAGAGCAGAGCACAGATGCCAACAGTTTCCCAGGAACTTCATTGTCCTTTACGCAGTACAGAAAGAATGGTATGAGAACTAGGGGAACATTGCAGTAAATCACTGAATAGCCTGGCTTAAAAGACAAAACAAAACAAAACAAAACAAAACACCCGAACCAAACCATTTATTAACTGGCCAAAAGGCTGGAACTACCATATACTAACCCCTCCTCCCCCTATGTCTATGTACTACGCAGCATTTCTTACTCAGGACAGCAGAACATTTCTTTTGCTTTTGTTTGAAATAATACTTTTTGTTTGGCCTTCAGCTCATCTCATAACTTCTCTTTCCACTAGATTGCATAAGCCATATAACTGCACACATTTTGATTGGTACAGGGAGTCTGGATTTTAACATCTATTCTCACCTCCAATACCTCTCCACTTTTGTCCTTTTCTTCGGGGCCCTAATTTTCTTGTGGACATTCATTTTGAAATCCTACATACTTATTCTGCCTAATTTCTTTGCCCACAATGTGGCACAACTTTGGGGCCATAAATATGAAATATCTCCATCATGACTAATCTTTCAGGGTGGGGGTCATTAATGTTGGAGAGACAAACAGAATAGGTCATGAGAGTTCACTGAATGATTACTTATTTAATAGATGTTCATGTTGTTTCACATCTCTCTCCCTCCTCCATCCCCTCTGCCATTATCCTAGCTCAGTTCTTTATCTCCTATCTCCTGCACTGTTGCTATAACCTACTAATAAATTGCTCCATATCCAGCCTCTCTGTCTCCAACTAATCCTAAACATAGCTGCCAGTAATTTCCCTAAATTTCATCCTACTGAGTCTTCACTGATCTTACTTTCCAGCATTCTCTCCCATAACTCTCCTGCACATAACTTCAGGCAAACTTGACCACTTCCAGAGCATACCCTATGCTTTCTGCTTCAGTGTTTCTTCCACCCGGCATCAATTCCCCTCCACAGGGTTCTTCGTTCACCATTCTACTCATTCCTCAGTGCCCATATCAAATGCCACCCATTTCATGAAGCCTTTCCAGGATTTTCCAATTGGATGTGCGCTTTCTTTCCTGTGAATTTCCTCACCTTTTAGCACTTCTTTTAAGGCACTCACCATTTGGCTCCTATTATGCCTATATGTGTAATAATAATCATTACTTAACATTTATTGAGTGCTTACTATGGGCCAGACACTCTGCTAAGTGCATTTGAGGTATTAGGTATGTCACAGGTTCTCAGGATATTTACATGCTTAAAAGTGATTGAGGACTCCAAAGAGTATTTATTTTGCTTATTGGCCAATATTTACCTCATTAGAAATTAAAATTGAGAAATTTAAAAAATACATTTATTTATCAATTTATTAAAATAACAATATTAAACCTATCACATATGTTAATATAAATAACATTTTAAAAATGAGAAATAGCTATATTTTGCAAACCCCCCAAAAGTAATAAGAATAGCATTGTTGGTCAATTTTGCAGATCTTTTAACTATCAAGATTAATAGAAAATAGTGGGATTTTCACATCTGCTTCTGCATTTAATCTGTTGCAATATCAGACATCATGCAGCGCCCCCCCCCCCAAACTCTACTATACACTTATGAGGGTATGAAAGTGAAAAAAGTAAAATAGGCCTTAGTATTTCTCTGAAAATAGTTTTGACCTCCCAGATCTCCAGGGGTTCCTGAGCCACACTTTGAGAACTGCTGTTCCACATGAAAGAACAAATCCATATTATAAAAACCCAGTGGCCCTAATACCTTAACAACCAAAGACCAGCACGGGTGGGCAGGGCAGGGAGCACAGCGAGGCCACACGATTTCTCGCGCTGGGCTTCTAGTCTATAATAATAAAAGCATAATATGCTAATTAGACCAGGCAGCAGAACGACCTTCCGGACGTCATTTAGATGTCATTCTGGACGAAGCCGCCATAGCAGGGGCTGAGGCAGAGGTGGGTAGGGATGATAAGGCAGGCAGGCGAGCAGTTAGGGGCAATCAGGCAGGCAGGCAGAGTGATTAGGGGTGATCAGGCAGGTGAACGGTTAGGGATGGTGAAGCAGGCAGCAGAGGTGGGTAGGGGTGATCAGGCAAGCAGGCAAGTGGTTAGGGGGGAATCAGGCAGGCAGGTGAGCAGTTAGGGGCGATCAGGCAGGCAGGCAAGCAGTTAGGGATAATCAGGCAAGCAGGCGAGTGGTTAGGGGTGATCAGGAAGGCAGGCAGAATGGTTAGGGGTGATCAGGCAGGCAGGCAGAGTGGTTAGGGGCGGTGAGGCAGGCTGGCAGAGGCAGTTAGGGGAGATCAGGCAGGCAGGTGAACGGTTAGGGATGGTGAAGCAGGCAGCAGAGGTGGGTAGGGGTGATCAGGCAAGCAGGCAAGTGGTTAGGGGGGAATCAGGCAGGCAGGTGAGCAGTTAGGGGCGATCAGGCAGGCAGGCAAGCAGTTAGGGGTAATCAGGCAAGCAGGCGAGTGGTTAGGGGTAATCAGGTAGGCAGGTAGAGGTGCTTAGGAGTGATGAGGCAGGCAGACAGGCGAGTGGTTAGGAGCCGGCGGTCTGGATTGTGAGAGGGTGCAGGGTATATGATAAGAGCTTACAAGAGTGCCTGGCACATAAACAGTATATAAGTGTTTGCTGTTATCTTCCTCAATCCCCACAATCCTTCCCACCCCCCACATGAGGCAAGTACTATTTTCTCCCCACAATTTTCCTTTGAAAATTTTTTTCATCACAGTTTATAGTCAATATTATTTTGTATTAGTTTCAGGTGTACAGCATAGTGGTTAGACAGTCATATACTTTATAAATCAGTCCCTGATATTCAAGTACCCACCTGGCACTGTACATAATTATTTCAATCTTATTGGCCATATTCCCTATGCTGCACTTTACATCCCTATGACTATTTTATAACTACCAATCCGTATTGGTCAATCCCTTCACCTTTTTCACCCAGTACCCCAAACTACCTTCCCTCTGGCAACCATCATCAGTCTGTTTTCTGTATCTATGAGTCTGTTTTTAATTTGTTTGTTTAGTTTGCTCTTTAGGTTCCACATGTAAGTGAAATCATATGGTATTTGTCTTTCTCTTATTTCACTTAGCATAATACCCTCTAGGTCCATCCATGCTGTTGCAAATGGTAAGATTTCCTCCTTTTTATGGCTGAGTATTATTCCATTGTGTAAATGTACCACAGCTTTTTTTTTTAATCCCTTTATCTACTGATGGACACTTAGGCTGCTTCCAAATCTTGGCTATTGTAAATAACACTGCAATGAATATAGAGGTGCACATATTCTTTAGTGTTCTGAGTTTCTTTGGATGAATTCCCAGAGGTAGAATCACTAGGTCATAAGGCAGTTCCACTTTTAATTTTTTGAGGTAACTCCATATTACTTTCCACAATGACTCTACCAATCTGCATTCCCACTAGCAGTGCATGAGGGGTCCCTTTTCTCTACATCCTCATCAACACTTGTTGTTTGTTGATTTATTGATGATAGCCATACTGGCAGGTGTGGGGTGATATTTCATTGTGGTTTTAATGTGCATTTGTCTGGTGATTAGTGATGTTGAGCATCTTTTCATATATCTACTTACCATCTGTATGTCTTCCTTGGAGAAGTATCTATTCAGGTCCTCTGAGGCAAGTGCTATTATCCCCGTTTTTGCAGGTGGAAAAACTAAGGCATAGAGAAATTAAGTAACTTGCCCAGGGTTATGCAGGTAGTATAGCAGAAGCAGAAGCAGATCTGGGATTTGAAGTTGTTGAGTCTTTCCCCAGCACCTGGACTCTTAAGCACTCTGCTAGACTGCCTCACTACTTACTCAGTAAAGAGGTTAAGGGTAGCCCTGGCCGGTGTGGCTTGCTTGGTTGAGCATTGTCCCATGCACCAAAAGGTCACTGGATGGATTCCTGGTTGAAACACATGCCCAGGTTGCGGGATTGATCTGCAGTGGGGGCTGTGCAGGAGGCAACCAATCCACGTTTCCCTCTCACATTGATGTTTCTCTCTCTGTCTCCCTCTCCCTCCCCCTTTCTCTCTAAAATAAATAAAAGCCTATTTAAAAAACTGTTGGAAAAAGAGAATTAAATTTTTTAAAAGGGGGGTAAAGGTTATATGTTATCATCTTTACATCCCCAAGGTCTGACTCTGACCCATTGAGCTTTGAGTAATTCTGGCATTTATGAGTGGCCCTTGGGCATTAGGCAACAGTCTTCCAAAGCGAAATCTTGGGAATGATGAAATTAACTGTAAGGGTCTGTGGAAGATCAAAATTTTTTCCTTTGGAAGAGAGATCCATGGATTTTGGAATGAGACAGACATGGCTGTATGGCTTCATATGTCCTTTCTGCCACCACCTAGCTGTATAATGTTGGTCTGGTTTTTAATTTGTTTCAGAGCCTTAGTTTCCTCTCCTGTAAAATGGTGATAATAACCTCTCTCATAGGTTGTTGTATGGATTAAATGTGATCATGTATGTGAAGTACCTGATATGTAAGAGACTGCTCAGTGTCAGTTAGTTTGCTTTATTCTTCTTTGATATCATTAGTATGTAAACTCCAAGAGGGCAGGATTTTTTGTATGTTTTGATCACTGCTAGATCCCCAGAGCCCACAACAGTGCTTAGCACACAGCAGGTGCTCAATAAATGCATGAATGATCCTGTATGAGCCAGCAAAGCACACAATAAATACCAGGTGGCTCAATATTATGTTGAATTTATTGAATTGAATAGTAGTACTGATTAGAGCAATTATAGTTCCTCAGGCAACTCCACTTCCATTAATAGTAACTACTTATGAGGACTCTATTGTGGGTATGATTATGTCGACAACTGCCAATCAACTGTCAATTGGGTGTGCCCTGGGAGCTATCCAGTTCCCTTCTGTGAATCATTCTCTGGGAAGACACATGTAAGTAGTCCTGAGAGACACTGAAATGGCAGCTGCTGTCCCCCACTGCTGGCTCTGCTAATCTGGTGGAGGGTAGATCTCTCTTAACATCAAGCACAGCTTTTTTACCATATGCCTTGCTCAATTTGGCTCTCCATTCCCATCAATGTGCTCACTATTCACATGTTGTTTTGAGGCCCCTCCTGGTTTTTTCTTTAACAACAGTTTTGCTCTTTCATGATATTCTGTATGGATGATACAGTGGCTTTTCACTGCACCTTTGAATTGCTCTCCATTGTTCCATTCTTTCTATTTATTTA
>NW_005357414.1:1319961-1336660 GCF_000412655.1 Myotis brandtii | reverse complement strand
TGTAGAATTTCCACTCAGCCAGCCTTCCTGTGGTTCTGGATGATGTCCGTTTTGTCTTTTAGTTGTAGTTTTGAAGTGATTGTGTGAGGCAGCAATTTCAGGTCTTTACCTATGCCGCCATCTTGGTTTCTCCCTCTATTTATTTTTTTATTGATTGATTTCAGAGAGGAAGGGAGAGGGAGAGAGAAATAGAAACATCAATGATGAGAGAGAATCATTGATTGGCTGCCCCCTGCACGCCCCATACTGGGGATCAAGCCCGCAACCAAGGCATGTGCCCTTGGCTGGAATCAAACCCGGGAGGGACCCTTCAGTCGGCAGGCCAATGCTCTACTCACTGAGCCAAACCGGCTAGTGCCATTGTTCCATTCTTGATTGCTTTCCCTTACTATGATAACTTTTTGGGAGCATCTTTACATGACCTACACTCTTAGTAAATGGTTTAGTGAGATTCTGATTTTCATCTGTTGTTAATTCTCCACGAGGGATAAAAATGGATCTGTTTTCAGCTGTTCTTTAAAATTGTAAGCCACAGAAGACTTCTGTCAGGCTTCCACCCTCAATTCAAGAGACCCTATATTTTCCCTCAGTGACAAGTTGTAACTTTAGAATTAGAGAACATTGAAGCCTATCCTGGCCTTCACAATCTTCATTTTCTCCTCTGGGTGCACTCAGGGCCTTAGAGTGACTCAACATCCCTGGCATCTGATGTTAACTATTTTAAAAACATGTCTTGTTTTCTGAACTCCCTCTGAAATATATTTGTTTAAATAAATGCCTCCCACAACACACACACACACAAACACACATACACATATTCTTTCTCACACACATACATGTGCACATTTATGCACACACACATACTGTTGAGGGATGAGGAAAGTAGTGGTAAATGAGGAAGCAAAAGTATTATTTTTTATTCATTGAGCATCTACTATGTATGGACACATATGTGGCAGATGTTTCCACATATGTCATATAATTTATCCCTCACTCCAACTCTGAAAATAGACTACTATGATCTACATTTACAGATGTGGAACTTGAGTCTCAGTGAGGGAAAATGACTTGCCCAAGATCACTCAATCAGTAAGTAGAAAATCTGAATTTAAAAGCCAGGTTTGATTCTTTATCATCATCAGGTCTTCCAAGCACAAAGGAACAATTGGCATTTCAAAAGATGGGAATGAGGCCCCTCTGGTTGAGTGTCAACCCATGAACCAGAAGGTCACGGTTCAATTCCCTGTGGAGGCACATGTGTAGGTTGTGGGAAAGTGTAGCTACATTTAGGATAATAGTAAGAATTAAGGTTGCAAAATTATATTAGGAACAGGATTAATCTCATTCAGGTTTGAATTCATGGTTACTCTAAGTTATTGATAGTATTTTCAAAAAAATCTTTGCTAAGAATTATTCATTCACACTCCAAACCTATGCTTTGGTCAGAATTTTCTCTTTGTTTTTAAATACTGCAGTGAAAATTCAGAAGGCCATAGAGAGAAGAAACAAACCACACAGACAAATGCAAGATAATTATGTAAAATCTAGGAAGAAAGAACACAGTGGGTCATGATGAATTTATTAAACAGAGTATGAGTAAATAGTTTCTCAATTGTAAAAAAAAGAAACAGCAATGAAAGCACCACCATCAACAAGAAGAAACAAAGGTTGCCAGGATCTGGGGGACATAGGTGAGGGTTATGGAAGTAGCACCTTCAGACTTTTTGATTCCTTTTGTTATAAGAGCAGAAACAAACTACCAAGGAGGTAAGGGAGAACCATGAAGTTGAGTGCTAGGCTAAATGAGGAAAAAATATGGAGGAAGGGTGTAACTCATAGCTGGTTTTGGTGTATCAACCCAGTTAGCAAACCAAGCCAAACTCACTAGCATTAGAAGGCCACAATAAAAGTAAGTGTTGTAAACAATTTTCCTACTGGTAATTCATTTGTCAAATTAGCTGGCTATCTCCAAGAGTCCCCTTTTCCTCTCTGTATTTCTCTCTATTCATTTTGGCCACCAAGTTGCTATGAGTCTACCTCAGAAGGATCTTCTGAATCAAGGCCCTTCTCCTGACACCCACTAACAGGGCCACTGTGTTAATTTCTATACACTCTCTCACCTGGACCAGACTTCCTGTTTCTAGTTAGTCTCTTCTTTCATTTAGTTCAGACTTCAATCTGCCTCAAGACTGAGTATCCTAATACTTCCCTGCTTATAAACCTCTATGGTGGTCCATTGCCTATAGGACACAGTACAATTCCCTTAGTTTTTCAGAGTGGAGTTACAAAGGACCCAGCCAAAGAATTCCCCTAGACACATGGATGAAGGGACGAATGAGGGAGGAGCTTTGTCTAGAATGAGAAACTCTTGTAACAAGCCAACTAGTAGCTTCTTTCTCTTGATTTCAGGACTATCCCTCTTCCCAGTGTCTATATGTATATGGGGGCTGAGTGGGTGTTTAGTAACTTCTGCTTGCACTCAACCTAATGGTAGATTGGAGAAGGATATCTGTCTCCCTCTCAGTTAAATAGATGAGACTCTTCCTTCCAGGAAATGTCATTACAATCACCCTTCACACCATGGCCCATCTCCTTTCCAAAGAGAACACCCTTCAAACCCTCTCCTCCCAAGAACTCTTATCCTTGCTCAGCAAAACGCATTACCAAAACTTAGAGAAAAAAGGGACCCTTTTTAAAAATCAGGGGTAAATAAAAAGGGGGAGAATGTCACAGTAGACATGTTTGAGCTCATTTTTATGAATTCTTCTACTATGACTATGCCCCCTCACTCTCTGATTGCACAGGCTACTCCTCCAGTTTCATCTTCAAATTTCACCACTTCTCCCTACTTTTTCTTAATCCCAACATACTCTAGACTCCAGTCATACTGAAATTTTCAACATTCCTCAGATAAACTAAGCCGTTACAGAAATGTGTACACATGCTGTTCCCCCTGCTCAGAACACCCTTATTCCTCTTATCTTGCCAATAAATTCCTACTCTCCTTTAAGACGCTACACAATGATCGCATTCTGTGGGAAACTTCTCCTGACCACCTCAGCTAGAATTAATAGCCTTCTCCTTTGGATTTCCATAGCATTTTTAAAATATCCTTATTATTAAAGTACTATATTTCTCATGAAAATACAATGTAATAACTAGGATATATCTGGAGGCATACTGCCTGTATTTGAGTCCTGACTGCTACTTATGAGGTATATGGTGTTGGGCCAATTACTTCACTTCCTTCTGCCTCAGTTTCCTCACCTATAAAGTGGAATAAATGAGGTAATAGTTGTAAAGCTTTCAGAACAGAGACTGTCAAATTGCAAATGTTAATCAATAGTACACATCATCATCTCTTCTGATGTTGTTACTATATACAGTATACTTATGTATATATACCTGTATTATTATATTATGATTGTATTATTATTATAGCATTATTTAACATTTACTATGTTTATATCTTGTCCCCCCAACTGGTTTACAAGTGTTTTGAGGATAGGACACTTGTATTACCTTTTCCCCTATAGTACCTTTTATAAGTATATGCACATTAAACATTTGCTGGAGGCACTATCATTAGAGGGAAAAGCACTAGAATCTGAAAGACTTGGATTTGAATCTTGACTCTCTTCTTAGTTGTTGTATGATCTCAATCTCCCTGAGCCTCACTTTCTGGTAAAATGGGGATTATAATAATAGTACCTACCACATAGGGATGCTTTAAGAATTAAATAAATCAATACATGAAAAGCATAGCACAGGGTCAACATACACTAAATGGTTGGTGTTATCAACTTTGTATCTCCTTGCTTTTAGCTTAATAAATACATTCAAGTGAATGAACCTAACTATCTTGCAAAACTTGGGTATCTAGGGGATCCAGGCAGATAGGATAACTCTATTTACTCTTAGGAATCAAGAGGAAAATGTGAGTAATTTCCATTCTATTTCATAGTTCGCTCTGAACTGGAGTACCATCCTCCAGAAAGCAACAGACATGGCCAGCTGAGCCACTGTAAAACCCTTTCTTTAAGGATTACCCTACACCACTCAGCCCACATTGGACACATGCTAGGTACAGTGTGCATACTCTTCTTGTGGTATAGAAGAAAGAGTTCCAAAATTACTATGAAGCCAGAATGTCTATAAATCCATTCCTTTTGCTCTTCTGTAGCCTTTTACATTTTATTTGCTAATTAACTTTCCCTACACTCACTTCTAGTGTAGGACAAGTCTGTGCAGACTCTCCATCATAGCTCCAGCAGAATTACTGAGGAATGGTGATCACTGACTATTTACGTTCAATATAGCACTGCATTGCTAACTATAACACTCTAGATGCAGATGGCCTGGACTAGAAGCTCACCTCCACCACTTACTGCTGTGAAACCTTGGGCTAATCACTTAATGTTTGTGTAATGCCATTTCCCCATTGGTCAAACAGGAGCAATAAAAGTACCTTCCTCCTAGGGGTTTTGTGAGCATTAAATGAGTTGATACATCAGAACACTTAGAAAAGTGTCACATAGTAGGTGCTATATAAATATTAGCTATTATTATTTTAACAACTTTATTGAGACATAATTCACATATTATTACCACAAAATTTACCCATTTAAAGTGAAAAGTTACCCATTTAAAGTGTAAAGTTTAGTGGTTTTTAATATAGCCACATAGTTGTGCAGCCATCACCACAATCTAATTTTGTAACATTTTTATCACCCCATAAAGGAACCCTGCACCCATTAGCAGCTTTCCCAATCCTGCCTCTCTTCCTAAGCCCCAAGTAACAACTTTCTGTAGATTTCCCTCTTCTGAACATTTCATATAAATGGACACATACAATAGGTGGTCTTTTGTGACTATCTTCTCTCACTTAGCATAAATTTTTTCAAGATTCATCCATGTTGTAGTATGTATCAGCGCTTTATTCCTTTTTAATGCTGAATAATATTCTATAGACTGGATATACCACATTTTGTCTATATATTAATCAGTTAATTGACATTTGGGTTGTTTTTCACCTTTTGGCTATTATGAATAACATGCTATGAACATTCATTTACAAGTTCTTGTGTGAAGATATGTTTTAAATTCTCTTGGGTATATACCTATGAGTGAAATTGCTAGATCATATGATAACTCCATGTTTCATGGTTTGAGGAACTGCCAAACTGTTTTCCACAGCAGTCACATGATTTTACATTCCCACCATTGGTGGGAATGAGAATTCTAATGTCTTCAGGTCTTTATCTGGGCATTATCTGTGTTTTTTGTTATAGCCATCCTAGAGGGTATGAAATGGGTATTTTGATTCACAGTTCCCTGGCGGCTAATGATGTTGAGCACCTTTTCATGTGCTTGTTGGCCATACTTATGTCTTCTTTGGGGAAATGTCTGTTTAAATACTTTGCCCATTATCTATGCTTTTAGGATTTTTGTTAATTACACTATCATAGTTATGTGCAACAAAAATAGTTTAAAAAATTTTATTCATTGTGAAAAAAATACTTTGCCCATTTTAAAATTAGGTTGTCTTTTTATTATTGAGCTGTATTAGTTCTTTATATATTCTGAATACAAGTCCCTTGTCACATATATGTCTGCAGATTTTTTTCTCATTCTGTATTATTTTTTCACTTTCTGGAAGCTATTGTTATCAAATAGAAATTTTCAAACTCACATATGATAAAGGGCTCAGACTATGTTGGAGAGGATGAGATCTAAAAAAGTTACCCTTATGTACACTACCCTTCTCTACCACTCTCCTTTGAAATTAAATTCAAAACAGATTAATCTTCTACTCTGTGCCAGGCACTGTAAGAAATAAGATCTGGACTCTATTCTCAAAGAGCTTAATAATTTAGAGGGAAGAGAAGATGCAAACATTTGGGAGTTTAAATAATTATAACATGTTTAAATAGCAGTTCAAGGCCACAATGGAAAAGATGCCACAAGGCACTGTGTGATTAATTGCCAAATAAATTGCATGGAAAATAATTGCTATAGGAACTCAAAGGATGGTGAAAGCACTTGGGACTGGGGTGGTCAGGGAAAGCTTTAAGGAGGAGGGATCTAAGTGGCCTATAATTGACTGCAGCTATGCCTGTGTAACACTAAACAAAGACTTGGGGAGAAAATAAAAAATATTGACTCTGTTTGAAGTTAGACAACTTAATGATTAAACTGATAATACCATTTCATTTCAACCTCAGCAAAAATCCCCACAGTTCCACCTTCTTTAGGAAGACTTATGGCCTCTGTTTAGTCCTGAGGTTACCAATTAGCAATATGATAGGCCACATCTGGCTCACAGACACATTTTGTTTGGCCCAACAACAGAAAAAAGAGATTAGAATTAGCTGCAAAAATTATAATGGGTAAATTTCACATAAACTATATATTTCTGTTTCCATAGATAAATCAGAAAACCTGGCAACCCTGGGTTGAAGCATGTACTCACTAGGACCATGGCTGATTGCACCCTTGCTTACAATAGCATTTTACTGGCACTTTCTGGTCACTACTTGATGTTGTTGAACAGTTTTTGATATGATAGTTGTCTCACTCAAACTACATTGTAACATTCCAGAGTGCAAGGGGCCCATGGAGCACAGTGCTTTGCATTTAATGGGCACTTAGTAGATATTTGTAAGCTTATTTATTAATAGGATTGTGAAGAACTCACTGTCTAAACTTCCTTCAAAACCTGGGTTTGTTAAAATGTGCTTATTGTTCAGAGACAA
Organism: Myotis brandtii; assembly: GCF_000412655.1. NCBI lineage: Eukaryota > Metazoa > Chordata > Mammalia > Chiroptera > Vespertilionidae > Myotis > Myotis brandtii. The sequence continues at coordinate 1,329,905 of NW_005357414.1, read as the reverse complement.
ATATATCTGGTACCTTTAAAGAAGTTTCAGCTTTATACCTGATATCAAACTATACTACAAGGCCATTGCAATCAAAACAGCATGATACCAGTATAAAAACAGACATATAGATCAATAGAACAGAATGGAGAGCCCAGAAATAAACCCACACCTTTGTGATCGATCGATATTAGACAAAAGAGGCAAGAACATACAATGGGGTAAAGACAGTCTCTTCAATAACTGGTGCTGTGAAAATTGGATAAACATGCAAAAAAAAAAAAAGGAGACTAGACCACATTCTTACACCATATACAAACTCAAAATAGATTAAAGATTTAAATGTAAGACTCAAAACCATAAAAACCCTAGAAGAAAACATAGGCAGTAAAATCTTGGACATTTCTCTTAGCAATGTTTTTTTCTGCTATATCTCCTTAGGCAAGGGAAGCAAAAGAAAAAAAAATAAATGGGACTACATCAAACTAAAATGTTTTTGCACAGCAAAGGGAACCATCAACAAAACTAAAAGACAACTCACTGAATGGGACATATTCACCAATGATACATGTGATAAGGGGTTAATATCCAAAATTTATAAAGAACTCAGGCGTCTTAACACCAGAAAAACAACCCAATTAAAAAGTGGGCAGAAGACCTGAATAGACACTTCTCCAAAGAAGACATAAGGATGGCCAATAGACATGAAAAGTTTCTCAATATCACTAATCATTAGAGAAATGCAAATTAAAGCCACAATGAAATACCACCTCACACATGTCAGAATGTCTATCATCAATAAATCAACGAACAACCACTGTTGGTGGGAATGCAGATTGGTGCAAACACTATGGAAAACTGTGTGGAAATTCCTCAACAAATTAAAAAAGGAATTGCCTTATGAACCAGCAATTCCATTTCTGGGAACATATCTGAAGAAAACCAAAACACTAATTCAAAAGAATATTTCACCCCTATGTTCATTGCAGCATTATTTACAATTGCCAAGATTTGGAAGCAGCCCAAGTGCCCATCAGTAGATGAGTGGATAAAAAAGCTATGGTACATATATACAATGGAATACTACTTGGTCATAAAAAAGAATGAAATCTTAACTTTTGTGAACCTGGATGGACCTAGAGGGTATTATACTAAGTGAAATAAGCCAGACAGAGAAAGACAAATATCATATGATTTTACTTATATGTGGCATCTAAAGAACAAAACAAACAAACAAAATAGAAATAGGCTTTTAGATACAAGCTTTTAGAAACAGGCTTTTAGACTGACAGCTGTCAGAGAGAAGGAGGTTAAAGGGTTGGGTGAAAAGGTGAGGGGATTAAGCAGTACAAATTGGTAGTTATAGAATGGTCTTAGATATGTAGATTATGGCATGGGAAATATAGTTAATAATATCATGATAGCTATGTATGGGGCCAGGTAGGTACTTGAAACATCAGGTGGACCACTCTACAGTACATGATTTTCTAACCACTTTGCTGTGCATATAAAACTAATACAGAAAATACTGAATGTAATCTGTAATTGAAAAATTAAAAAAATAAAGTATAAAAATAAAATGAAGATTAAATTTGTAAAAAAGAGAAAGCTATGTTTTCAAAACTATATATTGTAGATTTTACCAACTTAAAAACTTTCCCCAATATTTTCTTTGAAGTTTTGCTTACCAGAAAGTGCCAAAAATGCACTCCTACAAATGTATTCTCATTGAAAACAATTAATTGTATAGTATTATAGTTTTAGTTAATAAAATCCAAGATGATTTTAAAACAGAAGGAAGTTTTAGCTTTACAGTGACTTGGTGGCGCAAGCTGCTTGTTGTGCATAGGGCTAAAGGATCATCTTTACATATTTCACAAAAAGCTTTTCATCCCATCAAAAGGAGGGAATGAGTAATTTGTTTGCCAAAGGAATAGATAGTCTTTTGATCTTTTGATCTAGGGGAAGGGCAGGGAGGGGGCTATTATGTAGGCACATGTCCCTGAGATGTAACTTTCTTTATCTTGGCTGTTTTCTGACTGAGAAGAGGAAAGATGAAATAATAGCAGATGTAGCAAAAGTCGTTTAAAGCCTTGCCTTAGGAAGATCAGTGTTTCTCAACTCTGAGGGTGCATCAAAATTCCCTGGAAAATTTTAAAAACACAGATTGCTGTGCCTTGTTGCAGAGTTTCTGATTCAGTAGGTTTGAAGTGAGTGGGGCCCATGAATTTGCATTTCTGACAAGTTCTTAAGCAATGCTGATGCCACTCACTGATCCAGGGACCACACTTTAAGAATTATTGCCTTTGATTAACAAGGCAGTTTTCTCAAGAGAGTAGCTAATTAGAGAGATCTGAGCAACAGTTAGCTAACAGACCAAACAAAGACCATGGGAAATGAATGTGATATATGAGTGGGGAGAGCATGATGTGGCAAAGAAACCATAAGGGCTGGATTCCAGTGCCCAGTGGTATTTTCTTAGGCAGTGTCCAAAGCATAGTAAGTAAACTTTAATCCACATGTTCCTGATTTATTTTATGAGTGTTTCACAAATTATACACTATGAAACCCTATAACATGTTAATAGGCATGCAATGGGATAAAAAAAGATCCATATTCAAAGAAGGTTGGAAATTTTTGAGTTAAATGAAATTAAACAAGGTTCTTTTTACTGCAAGTCTTCTTAGTGCCTTTAAAATGCTAGTATGCACTGCAAATCTCCAAAGGAAGATAGAATATGCAGCATTTCTCAGACTTAGTTGACTAAGGATCCTTTATTAATGTCTGGCTAGTTTTCTGTAGAATATAGCTTGAGAAACATTCCTTGGTTTACATCAAAATGCAAAAACATTTTACCAGTGAGTGAGGCTACTGGTAACAAAGGAAATAGCACTGGAGTAGGAGTCTAAAGGTCTGGGCTTTTGTCCTGTTTCTGTCACTTTGCTCTGCCACAAATTGACTTGCTCCTACCAAGATGGGCGTGGCTGAAATTTATCATTCCCTTGCAGATGGTGGCAGTTAGTAGCCCCAGTCAACACACACACACACACACACACACACACACACACACTTTTTTTTAAATCTTGAATTTACTATACCCTCAGGACTATTCAATTTTCAAAGCCAGAAAGGTGAGAAGCATTATGATGACAGTTTGATGGAAAGAAGGAAGGAAGGAAGAAGGAAGGAAGGAAGAAAGGAAGGAAGGAAGGAAGGAAGGAAGGAAGGAAGGGAGGAAGATTGCAAACCATGATTCCAACTAGAAAGAATAGGCTGAGAAGCATAGACATATCCTGTGTTTATTCTATTCCTGGCTCTCAGAAGAAGTTTTGTTTTACCAAGGACACTGAGTCAGCTTTGTTTACCACAGAGCATTGAAAGTATCTGTTCCCCAATTAATCATTAGTTGTTTTATTTTCACTTGGACAAAATGCAAACTTGACCCAATGTGGAAACATTGTAAATTGTATGTGGCAGGATGCCACAACATAGCTACATTGCTATATAGATAAAATACATACCCACATTAAACAATCATTTGAAAAATAAGCCAGTCAGAGAAAGATAAATATCACATGATCTCACTCATTTGTGGATTATAATGAACAACATAAACTGATGAACAAAAACAGATCCAGAGACAGAGAAGCATTGATCAGACCGTCAAATCTCAGAGGGAAGGTAGGGGAGGGTCGGGGTGAGGGGGAGAGATCAACCAAAAGACTTGTATGTATGCATATAAGCCTAACCACTGGACACATAAGCCTAACCAATGGACACAGACAACAGGGGGGTGAGGGTATGAGTGGGGGCATGGGGGAGGGGTCAATGGGGTGATAAGGACACATATGTAATACTTTAATCAATAAAGAAAAAGAAAAAAAAGAATAACCTCAAAATGGAAAAAAAAGAAAAGTAGTTGATAGGATTTAAAATTCAATTAATACTGCCTGAATTTCTACAAGGTATATAAATATATGCAACATAGCATCCCTATATGATCCATATGAAATCTTTTAAAAATATATACAAGGGTCAATTCCAGTTTAAAAATAAAGTGTTTATAAACTTTCTGTTCTTTAAAAACATTTTAATGAATTTGTTGGGATTATATTGGTTAATAAAATTATATAGGATTCAACTGTACAATTCTATAATACATCATCTGTATATTGTTTTGTGTTCACTACCCTCTTTCCCCCTTTACCCTCTTCTACCTCCCCCCGCCCCCGCCTTTCCCTCTGGTAATCACCATACTGTTGTCTGTATTTATGAGGGTTTTTTTTCCTGCTTAATCCCTTTACCATTTTCACTCAGCCCCACAACCCCCCACCTCTATGTTCATTGCAACATTATTTACAATTGCCAAGATTTCGAAGCAGCCCAAGTGCCCATCAGTAGATGAGGGGAATAAAAAAGCTGTGGTATATTTATACAATGGAATATTACTCAGCCATAAAAAGGGAAGAAATCTTAACTTTTTGTGATAGTATGGGTGCACCTGGAGTATTAAGCTAAGTGAAATAAACTTTCTGTCTTTTAAAAAATATTTTTATTGATTTCAGAGAGGAAGAGAGAGGGAGAGAGAGATAGAAACATCAATGATGAGAGAGAATCATTGATTGGCTGCCTCCTGTACACCCCACTGGGGATTGAGCCTGCAGCCTTGGCATGTGCCCTGACTGGGAATTGAGCTGTGATCTCTTGGTTCATAGGTTGATGCTAAACCACTGAGCCACGCTGGCTTATTTTTCAAATTCAAAGTGGAATTAATATTTAATGACATGGAAAAATATATATTCTAATAACTCTGATTACCTATTTGATTGTGTATCAGAGTGATGATGAGAACATTAGCAAGGCTTTTTACTAAAATATTTGAGAAGCAAAAACTCAGAAGTAGCTTCTTTTTTAAAAAACAAATATATTTTTTATTGATTTTAGAAAGAGAGAGAAATATTTATTGGCTGCCTCCTGCACACCACCTACTGGGGATCGATCCCACAACCCAGGCATGTGCCCTTACTGGGCATCAAACTAGTGACTTTTGGTGCATGGGATGACAATCAACGGAGCCACACTGGCCAGGGCTAGAAGTAGCTTCTTAATCTTTTATCTTGAAATAGGATCTCCTCCTGTATGTCTTGAAGCGAGGTGAACTGAATATGCTCAAAGGATCTTAGGGGACTCTTCACAGCTACAGACCCCAAAAGCACAAGGCTAAATAGAAATCCCACATGCTATATCATTCAGTACAATACAGATGGCTCTGTTGAGTTCTTGGATCATGCCTAGCTTTGGGAGGGGTTGAGTTGAATTGACTAAATTGTGTGGTTATTGTAGCCAAGTAGCTGGTTAATTCAGGCAAACAACCTTATCAGTCAAGTCAAGAAGGTGAAATTCATTTTTCATCTAGATTTTTGACCATAAGGTCTTTCAAGAAAAAAAGCTTCCTGAGTCTCCCTTGTATACCCTTTGTGCAGTATGCCTCTTTCCCATGACTGTTAAAAGTTGTTTATTTCTTGAGCCAGCCTCAGTGGTGAACAGCAGCTGGCTGCCACTCTCTTCTATCCACTTCTTTTGTCAACTAGAACATGGTTATTCAGAGTAATCTGAACTTCAGAATGAGACTGGTTCTCTCTGGAGTTGGAAGTGGAGAGAATCATTGTAAAGCTCTTTCTCTTTGCCTATTCTCTTCTACAGTTTTAAATTACTTTCTATTGATCTGCAGTTTTTAAATGTATTCTGCAAACTCTGATCTTCTGTGCTGCTTTTTAGTGTTTCTACTGAGCTTTTCTGGGTTTGCTTTTATAAAATGAAATCCTCTTGTCTGTTTTTTTGCACATTCACACTGAAGCTCTGAATGTCCACTAGCTCAATTTGTAACTACAATTGAATAGTGTATTAAGATTACATGTGACTGCCACATGGACACTGGACTCCTGAATTCATGGGCAGGTCATTATTTCCCCAACCATCAGGCTCAGGGATTTTTCTGATAAGTAGTATAATATTGATAATTTATCTTCACCTTCAGATGTGTTTTTCATGGTAACCACAATTTTCTACATCATCATTACAGCCTCCCCGTTCTTCTTTGATGTCTGAAACTTACAAATTCTTTTTTTTTTTGGAGAACAAGAAAAAATAGGTTTATTTGCTCTACACTTATTTTTTAATTGACTTTTAATTTCTTTATTGATTAAGGTATTACATATGTGTCCTTCCCCCCCCCCCCACTCATGCCCTAATCTCCCTGTTGTCTGTGTCCATTGGTTAGGCTTATATGCATGCATACAAGTCCTTTGGTTGATCTCTCCCCCTTACCCCCACCCTCCCCTACCTTCCCTCTGAGGTTTGACATTCTGATCTATGATTCTCTGTCTCTGGATCTTTATCTATCTTTTAGTTCATTAGGTTATAATGTTCTTTATTATCCATAAATGAGTGCGATCATGTGCTATTTTTCTTTCACTGCCTGGCTTATTTCACTTAGCATAATGCTCTCCAGTTCCATCCATGCTGTTGCAAATGGTAAGAATTCCTTCTCTTTTTTTTTAATGCAGCGTAGTATTCCATTGTGTAGATGTACCACAGTTTTCTAATCCACTCATCTGCTGATGGGCATTTAGGCTGTTTCCAGATCTTAGCTATGGTGAATTGTGCCGCTATGAACCTAGGGGTGCATATATCCTTTCTGATTGGTGTTTCTGGTTTCTTGGGATATATTCCTAGAAGTGGGATCACTGGGTCAAATGGGAGTTCCATTTTTAGTTTTTTGAGGAAATTCCATACTGTTCTCCACAGTGGCTGCACCAGTCTGCATTCCCACCAGAAAATTTCAAATTCTTTTGCTTGGGCTACAACTCCATGGCAGTGCTAGAACCATTTTAGGAATGTCTTCTGCCAGTTTTCCCTTTGTCCTACCCCTTCCTTTTTTAACTTCTCACTGCTTCCATATATTCCCTCAAAAAAGAGGCATCCAAGTTTTTCAGTGAGAAGCTATCTATATACACAAAGCCATAACACACAGATGAAAAATATATACTGTTAACCCTCTCACACCAAACACACAGATGTTGGCAAGTAGTGCAAGGACCAAACAGCCTAGTCATTGTACAATATCACCTCCTTTTTTTATTCATCTGTATCTTTTAGAATCATGCAGACATGGCTAGTTTTTAAGCATGATTTTGTCAAAGACTAAAAAAATACAAAAAATTATGTAGTTCTCATTCAATGAACAAATATTAATGAACTTTCTGTTCAGAAGGGCAAATATATAATGTTTCACTGAGAAGACCGATAATACCAAATTAAGATAAAATTCCTATTGGAGTATTTTTCACATACTCATGAATCACAGATAAGTTTACGATGATACATGCTTGTAGGAAAGAATGACAAATGAATTCATAATGATTAGACATTTAAAATAATATGTTTAAAAATGCATGGCCTCACATTAAATATCAGGCAATTATTCATCTATCAGCTTCAAATATAATTGGAATAAATGGGGTTCAAAGCCCAAAACATAGTGAAAGATTTAAGTGTTCCATTTTCCAAATTTTTTTTAGTCTGTGTTTGGTCTGAAACTTATACTCAGATAATTGTGCCTGGAATATATACACTGAGTGGCCAGATTATTATGACCAACCCATCAGTACAAAGAAGTGAATTAGTTATGCAAATAATAATAATAATAAAACCTTGAGAGTATTTGCTTAGGAAGTTTTCAATATTCAGTATTTTTGGAAGTGTCAATGAAGTACTGATGGGGTGGTCATAATAATCTGGCCGGTAATAATAAGCTGGCCACTCAGTGTAGAAGGTACTTATGAATTACAGCAAATTGACTCACTTGACATACCAAGCTATTTTTTTTTTTAATGAAATGTTGAACTTTATTTGTGTCAGTAGCTAGTGCTGGGGTCCAGCCCCAGCAGGTCCAGGGATCCCCAAAGGTGTGGACGGAGTCGGCGATGAAGGAATGACACAGAGGCAGCAGTGTTCAGTTGATCATCATAGCCAGGTTCTTCAGGTTCTCCAACCAAGTTCTAGCCAGGTTCGGTCCAGATCCTCCTGCCAAGTTCTGTCTAGGATCTCCAGCCAGGTTCTGTAGTCAGGTTCTCTATCCAGGTTCTATCCAGGTTCCTGCTTTCTCTAGGTTCTCCTGCCAAGTTCTGTAGCCAGGTTCTGTCCAGGATCTTTTGCCATGTTCTCTCGCTAGGTTCTTTCTCTAGGTTCTGTCTCTAGGTTCTCTCGCTAGGTTCTATGTCTAGGTTCTGTCGACATACCAAGCTATTGATCATCACTTTGATCATCGCTTTAACCCTCAGAGGGGCTGGAAGGGGAGCTGGGGAAGCAAGGGCCCTTTTCTATGTATTCCATGAAATAAAAATGTCTGGGAAGCACTGAGGACGTCATCAATCAAAGTGTTTGATGGTATGTGTGTATGTAAATGTGAGTGTATGAGATGGGTTAGGAGTTGTGGGTAGAATAGGAAGCATGAGGCTGGAAACTTTTATAACACATGCAAAAGCCTTAGCTTGTTTGGCTCAGTGGATAGAGCGTCAGCCTGTGGACTGAGGGGTCCCGGGTTTGATTCAGGTCAGGGGCACATGCCCAGGTTGCAGGCTCTATCCCCAACATGGGACCTGCAGGAGGCAGCCAATCAATGATTCTCTCTTATTATTGATATTTCTATCTCTCTCCCTTCCTCTCTGAAATCAATAAAATTTATTGAAAAAAATCTTAAAAAAACGTAGGCCTTGGTCTCTCCTCTGAAACTTCTTTATGAGGTATGTGTTTGTGGGAAACTTGCTTCCTAGATTAAGACCACAATTGCACCATTTGCACATTGCCCCTCTATTCCTGGGACTGCCTCTGACCTGAGACCACCTCTCCCATGAAAATAGGAAAGCAGTGGAGAACCTAGCTCTGGCTGTGAAATCCACTGCCTGGGTTAAAACACTGGTACCACCACTAATTAGTGGGGCCATTTTGGGCGAGGTGATATCCATGAACCTCACTTTTTTCACCTATAAAAGGGGCTAATAACAGTACTTACCTCATAGTTTATGTGAAGAATAAATGAATTAAGGCATGTAAATTTCTTGTCCCAGTGCCTGGCATAGAGCAGGCCCCCTTTCAATGTTGGCTATTTTGATTATTGACCAATTAGTAGGTGCATTATATTCATTCTTGATTCCCATAAGGAACATATAAGACGGATACTACCATTCCTTATTTCAGTTGTACAGATGAGGAGTCTGAAGTCCAGTGTGATAAATTACCCTGCCCAAGGCCACACCACTAGGAAGAGCAGAAACCAGGCTTCAACCCCCTCCCTCCCTTACTCCTACGATTGTCACTCCTCGCATGCTTCTAAAGTTTCCTCTGCCAGGTCAAGAACCACTGTGTCTGCAGTTTCCAAGTGTAGGGAAAATTCTAGAAAATTTTGAAATGAGCAAATAAATCACTGGATATCCTTTCATTGTAACTCTGGAGGCTCAAGGGAGTGCTCACGTAAAGTGCGATTGAAACTTTGTGGCCCATGCGCAGAAGTCGGTATTTTGTGGAAGAGCCACACTCAAAGGGCCAAAGAGCCGCATGTGGCTCATGAGCCGCTGTTTGCTGAGCCACAGTTTGCCCACCACTGCCTTACAGCAATTCCTTTAGCATTTCGTGTAATGCTGGCTTGGTGGTGATGAACTCCTTTAGCCTTTTTTTGTCTGGAAAGCTCTTTATTTGACCATCTATTTTGAACAATAGCTCAGATCCTTGCTTTCCATTACCTTGAGTACTTCATGCCATTCCCTTCTGGCCTGTAGAGTTTCTGATGAGAAATCAGGTGTCAGCCTGATGGGAAGTCCTTTGTAGGTAACAGTTTTCTTTTCTCTTGCTGCCTTTAAGATTCTCTTTGTCTTTAATTTTTGGCATTTTAATTATGATGTGTCTGG